>NW_022280035.1:1271529-1293172 GCF_004355925.1 Anarrhichthys ocellatus | reverse complement strand
CCCCCTCCCCCCCCCCCCCTCCGCCCCCCCCCCCCCCCCCCCCCTGCTCATCTGGTGACTTGGTGCCATATGCTGGATCTAACAAGCCAGTCACTTTATGGCTCCATTAAATCAGCTTTATGAAATCTAGCATCTCGTACTCTTATATAAGACCATAAGAATAGTATTCTCATTTATAAGAGAATAAGAATCTTATTCTCATACATAAGTACAAACATAGCACACTGCTGTAATGTAGAAGGACAGTAGAATATAAAGAGTTAAAAAGGCCGGATTCTAGCTATAATTCTGTGATTGCTCATTAAGAGGAGTTTTTAGGCTGAATAAAAAAAACACATGCCTCTCTGTTAGAGGATCACTAAACATGACAACGACCACGAATGGCACCTGTTTCAAGTTAGAGCAATGGGAACATGCTGTGCCGTTTATTTTTATTTTTTATTCCAAATATTCACTCACCTGTTTTCATGTAAAAGGTCGCGGGGCTGCAGTTCCCACTAAAGTATCCCCATGGATGTGTGTTGTGACCGGGCTTTGTATCCACATAGAGTCCAATGACGCGGACGTGTAGTGCGGACTGTCCTCCCGGTGTGTCAGCAGACTGAGGGTGCAGGGCGCCTGTGCGCTGAGAGGAAGGGGAGAGAGAGAGAGAGAGGGGGGGGGGGGGGGGGGGAGAGACACACACACACGCGCCCGCACGCGCGCACACACACACTGAGAGACGCAGGCGGCGACCAACCCCACTCACCCTGATCACCTTAAACCGGAGGCAGCTCGTGGGCAGCTCTCCGGATACAAAAAACAGAAAAGTCGGTTTGACTCAGTGTGTGTGGATCCCCGCCCCGGCCGGTGAGCTGAGCTCCTCCCGTCCCCCACAGGACCTCCGCTGGGGGGAGCGCAGCGCGCTTCTCCCCTCTCCGTCGCACGCACCGCAGATTGACACGTGCGCTGATCGTCGGAGCCTCGGCGCGGTGTGAAATCATGGCACGAGCCGGGAAATTGCATGTGCGGAATCAATCAAACTGTTCGGTAAATTTGCGACATTACCACGTCTCCATGAGTGTTTAGTGGAAACATTTGCACTACGCTTCCTCCACGTACATCCTTTTTTTTTAACGCATCACGGCTGCTTTATATAAATCGCCTATAAGCTGCTATTTATATACTATGTATGCATTAAACTCCAGGTGCAAGTCAAACAGGCCACCTGTCGAGGAGTTCCCTGTTCGGCTATAGGTGAACAGAACATGTAGATCTGAGACTAATCTTCATCCAAATTATAAATTGTACAAAACAACATGCGTTGGCTCAATCAAATGTACATTTAAAGCTCGTGGGCATTTTCTCTATACGTTTCTGGTGTGACTGAAATCAGTATTTTTCTTTCACATAGCGCCATCTAGTGGATTTATCTTCACGTTGCAAATGTTCCCAAGAAAAAAAGAGGAATATATTCATGGGTGTATAGGTTTGTACCATTATTTATATTTGTTCTATATCATCCTGTACAGGGTGTGGATCCTAATATTCTTGTAGATTGCGTATCGCTCATTGATTTATTTTATTTCATGCCAAACATTTGGCCACGCGGGATTACAAAGACAAAAGTATTTTTCATACATTTTCTGGTCTTGCATATACAAAGCATGTAGAAAGAAATGCAGAAAACAGAAAGCCAAAACAAAAACGATTCAATATCTGCAGATTATCTCGAGCTCTTTCTCTCGTGTTATATCGGTAACAATATAAAGGCCAGGTAACAAAATGTCTGAAATAAACAACATTAAATAAAAAGAATGACGTGAATCAGTCTTCTTCACGCCAAACTAAATAATGTGATGAATTTTCACTCGACAAGAGGCCTCATTGATTTAAAGACATTGAAGGAAGACGTCTCCAGCGCTTCCTTTATAGAGGAGGGAATGTCTGGGTAATGATGAGCGTGACATCACCATCTATTTCACAAATTATCTCCGTCGTTTCCCAGGTGCCTCTCATTAACGGCGAGAGGATGGATGTGGACTCGTATTTTATTTTTGTAAATAAAAGGCCTCTATTCATCACTGCTCGACTTTTATAGTGGGCGATTGCTTCTGAAAGCTGTTCCGTTTTGTTCCTTTTGTCAGTCTGATGGTGACATCTTTTCTTCTGTCTGCGGGTCAAAAGAAAACCCACAAAGTACATAAGTTATTTACAGCAGATACATTCACACTGTTTCTGTTATTAGCTGTTTATTTCCCAAATGTATGATGAGAATTATGACTTAGGCAGCAGCTGAGTTTCACCACATTTTAAAGGGACAGTTCACCCCAAAATCAAAAACGCATACCGTTACCACATTACCTGCAGTGCTATTTATCATTCTAGATTGTTTTGGTGTGAGTGGCCTTTGGAAATATCAGCAGTAGAGATGTCTGCCTTCTCTTGAATATAATTATAATTCTGTGGTGCTCAAAGCGCCAAAATAATACATTTGATAAACTTAACAGCAATGTCTCTTTCCAGAAATCATGACCCGGTTACTCAAGATAATCCACAGACTTGTTGTGAGCTGTTTCATGAGGGAACCAGGGTTGAAAGAAAATAGTTCCTACATGAAGAGATCGCTGGTAAGAGGAAAGATATGTATTTTTGACTTGGGGTGAACTGTCCCTTTAAGCACTGGCAGGCTGTTCTCATCTGGCAAAATAATGACGCCCCGTGACGATATCCTGCAAAATCTTTTCCTATGTTATTCAACAAAATATCTTTCACTCATGAGACGGCTGCTCGTTGCACATGGTTATTTTAACCCAAACTATGGACTTTTCCTCAACGTAACCGAATAGTTGTGTTGCCTAAACCTAAGTATTTCACCATCTTTAATTAAACCTAAGTATTTCACCATCTTTAATTAAACCTAACTATTTCACCATCTTTAATTAAACCTAACTATTTCACCATCTTTTACTAAACCTAAGTATTTCACAATATTTTATTAAACATAACTAAGTATTTCACCATCTTTAATTAAACCTAACTAAGTATTTCACCATCTTTTACTAAACTTAAGTATTTCACAATATTTTATTAAACATAACTAAGTATTTCACCGTCTTTTATTAAACCTAACTCAGTATTTCACCATCTTTAATTGAACCTAAGATGGAAGTTTATTATAGAGAAGACTTTAATTAAACATGTTACTGTAATGAAGAGAAATTGACACGTGTTGGTGTCTTTCATAGGAAATGAGGAGTAACTTATCCTCACATACGAACCATTGTATGAGGATACGTTGGATAACTTATTGAGATGAAAGAGATGCAATTATTTGATATTATTACCACAACCCTAACCCAGTGCAGTGCCGCTGAGTGAATAAAGCTTATATATTATACCTTATACCTCGAGGGACACGTTGCAGTATTAAGTCTTATGAAAACCTAACTTTGAGAAAGCTATAGAAGACAAATATGGCCGATTATTGTTTAGTCTGTCACCCATGCAAAAGCAACTCTATTGGAGCTTCACGACACCCTTTGAATTGATCACTTAACCATAAAAAAGGTTGACGGAGTAACTGTGGTCCATTTGGTCCAGAGTCAGAGTGATGTGTTGGTTTTCAAACAGCAGGAGGTGCTGTGTGATTCCAAATCCATCTCACAGAGACAGGGTGCTTTGTTATTAAATAAAAAAAGGAAAGACAAATGCAACCACTATTATGGTTGTGTGGGTCAGACCGCTGCCAACCATCCGTCATGTTGATGTGGCTTTAAAACAGCTAAGGTGCACTGTCGGATATGACAACAGCCATCAACTGGGGGTCGGGAATTGTGATTGCATCAATACACTTGGCACACGTAATGCAGGGATGTAATAAACACAGTGAGATCTGCACTGAATCACTGCTGGACAAGCTGAGGGAGCGACACTGTGTGTGTGTGTGTGTGTGTGCGTGTGTGTGTGTGTGTGTGGAGTGGAAAAGGTGTTAGGGTAAAAGAGAGGGAATTACATGTTCATTTTATGGTTTGAATCCAACTTTTAGTGACTGAACGACACGCCGGAGGCACGCAGATTTATAATTTAGTCAGTTTAAGCCTGAAGTGCTTGCATGTGTTTTCATTGTCATGTGATAATTTCCCAAAATCAAATCAAGCTGGAAATTAGATAGTGTTGTCAAATTCACAAAAGCGCCAATTTCAGCCGTGGAACACAGACCCCCACCCTTTGGCACACACACAATGTATATCACCCTGCTTGTCTGGGAGCATTGAAGCTCAACAAATGCCTCTCACACTAAATGGCACTGAAACAACGAGAGATGACACAAGGGCAAACAACCGCAATTACTGAGGCGCGGAGCGTCCTCTCCGGTTCCTCCCGTGCACACAACAAACACGGCTCAACGTTCTCTGCGTCGGATCTTCACGCTGCCGCTTAGCTTTGTCCTGACACATGGTGATTGAAGACATACTCCGCTTTCGTCTGCGCCTCAGAGCTCGAGAGTTTAGGTCGCAGGACGAGGGTGGCCCTTTCATCAGAGCTACTTCTGCGGGGGCTTGATCTCCCTGGAAGCCGCAAAGGAGCAACGGTTTGACATTCCTTCTTTTGATGTCCATCAAACATTCCTCCTACAAACTTGACTATAACTTCCTTTTTTTAAGAAGTCACAGGATAAAGTCTGCAGAATCTACAAGTGTTTCAACGTCTGTACCGGCTAAAAGAATGAAACATAGAAATACAATGTGCACAGACACACAGCGGACTGCTGTATAGTGTGTTTACCTCTGTGACAATGATTTGCATTTAGATGCAGAAGGGTGATGTGTATTAGAAGGCACATTTCCATAAATCTTCCTTTGAAGACATATAGCATTGCTTTGAAGTGAGTGTATTATTTTGAACAATGGGTGAGAGGGAGACTTTGGACAGAACAGACTGCAGTTGGAATACTAATATGAGATTTAGTATTAAATAGCTTACAGAACACAGATTGTGTTCATCATGCTCTCCAAATGTGCTGTTTGTCGTTATGGGCACTGAGGATGATGAGTTACTATATTTACCACATTTCTATTTCTTCAGTGTATTACATTTCCTATTTCATCCACTGCGTCTTTTCCGATCAGTCAATGACACATCATTAGTGCTGTTTGTACAAATACTGTAAAAGAAGAAAGAAATTGAGTCGAGGAAACACGATACCGCAGACACAGAATGATCAAAAGTAAACCGAATGAAATAAGGAAATTGATTGACGTTTTTTTTACAAAAAGACGAGGTTAAAGCAGAAACATCTTAGACAGCTTAGAACAAAGTGATGAGCTCCCCTCTGAACCACAGGGGGGCTGTTCCATCTGATTAAAGGCACTTTTAGTTGTATGTTTGATATTTATATCAAAGGTGAGATCACTGTCCAAGAAAAGCCATCTGATATTCATCACAGCCTTCAATGTTTCACAGCTGTCACTGAACTCCTCCGCTTGGCCAGTCGCTCAAAGCGACTATAATCAATATTTTTGTATCAACCGACGATGTGAAAATAATGTGAGGATTTGAAAGCAGCTGCTCAAAGTGAGGAACGATCATCTGAGTCCGCTGCTCTCTTCTGCTTTACTGAGCTTTATATAGAATCTCTGCTCATTGTTCTGCTGTCTGTTTGGGTTCACTCTCGCCGCTCTCATAGCCTCGTTTTTGGACGTAGCATGCAGCTGTTTTCAGAGAACAAAACTCGACATGTTGCCCGATCTGCACCAAATATATCTGGTGAACATAGCGGAGCAGTTAGACAGCTAAAGAGCCAGATGTTTCCCGGCCTCAGCAGTTGGCACAGAGAACAAAAACAGAGTTTAAAAGAGAGTGAATATTGAAATTGATTTATTGCAGGTTTAAAGGGAAAAGTTCAGCCCAAAATCCAAAATACATATTTTTCCTCTATTTATCAACCTAGATTGTTGTGTTTTTTTTTTTGCAGATATCGGCCACAGAGATGTTTTGGCTTTCTCTACAATGTAATGGAACTAGACGGCACTCTGCTTGTGGCGCTTACTCATCATGACGTCACCGTTGGTTTGTGGACTGCCGTTTTGAAGCCTCGAGTTCGGTGATTTTGCCGTCGCCATTTTGGATTACAGCCGTTGCCATGTTGTTTTTTCACAACCAATGAACAATAGTAATCATATTTTAATAATCATATTGCTTTATGGTCTGTTTGACTCTAAATGGACCATAACTTACTAAATGAACATCATGCTGTATTGAAGAAGACTTGAAACTAGAGATTGAGACCATAAACTCATGTTTACAATGTTTACTGAGGTAATAAATCAAGAGAGAAGTAGAGTCATTTTCTCATAGACTTCTATACAACCAGAGGAGTCGCCCCCTGGTGGACAGTAGAGAGAATGCAGCTTTAAAGACACTTCTGCATCAGCTTCACTCGGCAGAAACAGAGGTTACCGCCTGGTTACAGATCAGCCGAGGAGGACACCATTAATGTTTCCATCCGGTACAAGCCTCTGGTCCGAAAGTAGACGCATGCTTATTTCCTGCGGGAGTTGAGTTTTTTAAACGTATTTATTTGGCGCTTTGAGCACCATAAGCACTGTATTCATCTCCATCTGCAGAACTCGGCAACTCACATCAAAACAATCTAGATTGATAAGTAGCACTGCAAGTAAAAGGAAAATCATGTACTTTTGATCTGGGGGTGAACTCTCTCTTTAAGTTCTGCTCTGGTTACTGAAGCCTTATCTCCGTGATTCCCGTCGCTGTGCTACGAATACTAATGTGCTAATCTTCTGACTGATGCAGTACTGAACTAATGTTGTATTTTTTGAGGAATGTGACAGGAGCGATCACAACTGTTTGCTTCACAATGCACAAAAATAAGAAAAGATTGGATATATCAATGTGTCAATAATCTCCTTGAGCTCTTACGTCTTCTGGTTTCTGAAGAGCAGCCTGGTGGTTACAGAGACGCTGACGTCAAATCCTAGCATGGCTGGTGAAACTTTCTCCCCTCAACACTGCATGAACATACCTTAAAGGTGTATCTATGGGTCCACTTTGAAACCAGTAAACATATTATTCACTTGTCGCATTTCCGCCACTGCACCGTACAGATAATAAAACAATTAATTGCAGCTTTAAAAAGTGTCTCCGCAGATCTGAGATGACATTGATTCAAGCAGCAAAGAAATCCTTTGTCTTCAGATCTAATCTCAACTAAACAGCTATGACATCACTTAAACCTAAAGATGGGACTTTAAAAGGATTGTTTCAGAGCCCAGACTTACTGTAAGACCGTTTTATTCTAAGAGACAGATCACTACAGAATGTCTCTTTCATTTAATAATAATGAGTCTCGTCCTGCAGCCAGATAAGTGAGACTTCATGCAGGTCCTCTTCTCCTTTTTTTTTTTACGATCATGCAGCAAAACCAAATGTGTAACTGTTAAATGTCTCGATAACAAGACCTCAGCCCTGGGTTGAAGGTGCATTGATTCCGACTGTGTTTTAACTGAGGATGAGATCATGGCAGATGTGAGAGGACGGGCTCCTCCAGGCTGTGTCTGGAACAGACCAGATGATAGTGTTTCATCGGCAGGTGCACAACTATGCAATGTAGGCAACATTATGACGGTATGGTTTCATGTCTTGTGGTTGGAAGCAGCCTGAAGGCAGGAACCTGATCTGATGAGTACGGTGGGAAGTCCTGGCTTTAATTTCACTGAGGTGCAAAAGAGGGAACGAGAACTCACAACTACACAAAGAGAATTGGAAATAAGAACCTGACTGTGGTTTTCAATTCTGCTTTATTAGTTCCTCAAATATTCTGACTGCTGTTGAGAAAAATATGGAGCAGATTAAATATTGTAACTCTTTAAGGGGAGACTCGGGTGAATATAGGGTAACGTTCTGAACTAATAGATCTGCATGAAGCTCAGATTACTCAGACAATTATTTTTTTGTATTACAAGGTTTCCTGAAAATGTGTTTGAATATGAGAATATTTAATATTTAATATGTGCTGATTTGCATAAACTCCCAGAACAGAAAGCCAGCCTCACATCTTGTTTCATTTTGTTAACATATTAAAGTTGAAGGTTTTTAAAGAGGGAAATCAACAAAGCAGTCAAATGTTTTCCAAAATGTGTGTTTATGGAAGCAAAATAGCCCCAAATCTCAAACTTGACCAGTAAAGAGAAGCAATGCTTTTGTCTGCAGTGTTTCGCCTTAAACAGAAAAGTGTGAAATTAACTTTTAACATAACTTACTAATAACTTCCTGTCGCAGGGCCCCATCAAAGCTCTTGAACTTGAGAGACGGGCTATCTGCTGAGTCTCATGTATCAGGTATGAAGAGTACCTTCAAACAGCTTTTGATCTTGAAAGTACACTGAAGTGGGGAAACAGGTAATGAAATCTGTGCTGGAGCACAATACTGCACTTGTGCACAATACCACAATAGTGTGGAAGTAAATTCTTTAGAATAACTTTGGAAAGTACTGAACGTTAGCGGCTGAACCATAAGAGAGCCTTCATTTGCAGACATTGAAAGGAAATATGCATTCCAACATTTAATTATGAACATTTTTGCAACTTTAAATGACATGAGATCTACAATCCAGCAACTGACAAATTAAGTGTTTTTGTGTTGCATTTATTGAGAGCAAAGGTACGAACGTTTTGTCCCATGTCAGACCTCCATCAGTGAGGAGGACATAAAGGATGAAGGCAGAATGTTTGTTAACTACGCAGCCAACAAAAGGCCCAAAAAACCATCACTGAGAAACACGAACGGGGAGCTGGTTAGCGTGCCAGTCCGTGCCTGTTCCTGGGCTTTGATTATTCATTGATGGTTTTTAACCCTTCACTGTCCCACGCACTATGTTGCTGAGCATGTGCATTCAACTGGAAGCTAACTAGCATAGCCACAATATATACTGCTGTTGGGAACTGAGCAGCATGGCTGGCGCTGGGTGTTCAGCGGCAAAATGTTTCTGTGGCAACTGAAATGTCTCAGTAGCATTGAGCGTACTTCTTGTTTCATTTAAAAAAAAGTTTTACTTAGACAACATTTTTGTGTGGCTGCTGGCGTTTAACATTTGAGAACTTTAGTTTCTTTTATTCAACTTTAAAAAGCTCAAAACACTGCGTTGATGATGGAGGAAAGACTGCTGACCCCCACTGACTTGATGTTTAAGATAACAGAATCATTGCATATATTCTTTTGAGCCCTTCGTCTTTATATTATGCATCCACCCATACTGTAAATACTCAGAACCGTATTTTGTTAGACACAGATTAACTATACTAACAGAGAAGTGTTAGCACCAGCATTAGTGTGCTGTTTGGAGCTACGCTTGTTTGCTTGGTATTATATTTTGTCAGTATGAAAAGGAAGCGTTGGCTGTGATTTACAATATCTAATACTAAAAACAATTCAGGCAGATAAATAGCACAAATACATTGTGATTTAAATTCTGTAGTAGTGCATCTGAGCCTGAGGGGATAAAGGAAAAAGAACCTGGAGGTTTCTGTTCGGCTGCACATACCCATACACATTCGAGGAATGCGTAGAATGGCGAGCGAGCGACAAGAGAGGCCTTGTATTCGTAGGTCTATCTCCTGCCCACCCTGTAGATCAGCCTCTTATCTGTTAAATGAGACGCTGCCGACGGATTTGGATAACAGGACTTTGGCGTCGGCACGGCGCTCCCTGCACTGAGAGAGCTCTGCGGTATCACAGAGAGAGTCGCTGTGCCAGAGCCGAGCGGCACAGACAGCCTTGGACCAAGCAGTGGGCGGATACGGGGAGCCACATAATAGGCAGCTTCAGATGCTGCCATTACTTCTCTTTTTTTATATTCTTCTCCTGGTTGTCTCTTATCATAGATATGACTCTAACAGGGGATTATGAGTGATACGCCCCAGAGTCTAGATTCATTTCACACTTTCCCACACATCACCTTGGATGGGTGTGTGGCTGTGATTCCTGCAGCCGTTGACTCATCCTAGCTCAGTCTGTGGTGTTATCATGTGACCAGCACGGCAATGAGGCAGGCTGAAATGCATCCTCCAGCACTGGATCGTGATTTGATCTGACTTGTTGTCTCCCTCACCCCGGGCCGGAATTGATAGGTGGCGTTAAGTGCACACCTGGGACCCAGCGTCGGGTCTCCGCGCGTCCTCCCCATTTCCAATCGCCCCAGAGCCCGGGGCCTCAGACGGGTATTAAGCAGGAGTACCGATCCACACACTCGGCAGCCCACGCAGACTTAAAGAGACGGAGCTGCCTGCCACGTTAGGCGTGGGTGCCAGTCACCATCAGGTTCAATGGATGAAACTGGAGTACATTCCTGCGACCTTACGCATTGCTTGCTAATAAATCCCTTAGACCCGCCGAGGACAGAAAACACAGGAAGGTGATGGTTGTCTAGATCAGAGAGGTAACAGGAGAGGACACGGAGTCAGGTGACACTGAACAGGCTTGTCACTCTGTGCAGGGACTTGACTCTCACAGATTCATCCAAAGTGGGTCATGAATGTCTGAATCGTGTTTCATGACGATCCATAAAAATGGTTGTTAAAACAATTCACGAAAAGCAAGTATCAACTTCATGTTGGCGCTATAGAGGAAAAGCCAGAAGTCAGTAGGCTTCATCCTCTGAGGACCATCAATGTCTGTACCAAAGTCAGTAGGCTTCATCCTCTGAGGACCATCAATGTCTGTACCAAAGTCAGTAGGCTTCATCCTCTGAGGACCATCAATGTCTGAACCAAATTTCAAGGCAATCCATCTTATGTAGTTGTTTGCTATTTCATTCTGGAAGTGTTGGACCTACGGACAGAAACATCTTTGTCATCCTGCCGGTCACTTCATTCAAATCATTCCTTTGTCATTAAAAGAAGAATTACAGCAGGCCGGTTCTGAAAAGTGAAGTCAATGATGAAGTGCCTTAAAGCTGCATTCTCTCTAGTGTCCACCAGGGGGCGACTCCTCTGGTAGTATAGAAGTCTATGAGAAAATGACTCTACTTCTCTCTTGATTTATTACCTCAGTAAACATTGTAAACATGAGTTTATGGTCTCAATCTCTAGTTTCAAGTCTTCTTCAATACAGCATGATGTTCATTTAGTACATTATGGTCCATTTAGAGTCACACAGACCATAAAGCAGGGGATGCTTTAGGGCGGGGCTACACGGTGATTGACAGGTCGCTGCCACTGCGTTATTTGGTCTGGGAGTTTTCCGTGTTTTCGTCTTACAACTTTAACCCTTTCGCAGTGTGTTTTCGGTTTATCAAAGATATTTGTGACATTTGTGGTCGCTTAAAAATGTCTTATTGAGCATTCAGACTTAGCTCCACGCTCTCATGTCACTAAAAAACAAGATGGTGACAACCAAACATGACGAACTCGAGGCTTCAAAACCGTAGTCCAAAAACCAATGGGTTCTTATATACACTATGAATTACAGTCATAACTGAAATAAACCATCTGTTTCTAAGGAAATTACTTTTAGACTGATTACCTTAGCAACAACACTTGTCCGGTTAAGGAATTGATGAGAACTGGTAGTTGAATATAATATCATAGTTTGAATGTGCAAAGGTTTTATAAGGACATTACAGCGATGATAGACTGTGTTAAGGGTATTTCATGCAACTGCTAAAGACTCTCAGCACACATTTAGGGGAGTATTCAGTAATCTGGTTTTGATTTGATATCTGCTCTTCATTGGGGTCACCCTTTGGCCATGTCAATTTTCCGATTTCAATATTTGCTTATGTCCCCTTGATGTGTTTCATAGTCATTTAGGCCTCTTTGTCTCTGATAAGAAAACTATTACCCCAGTGACAGAGCCCATTAGGGGCTTTTCATCCAACTAGCATTTAGCTCGAGGTCTCCTGAAGAGCTGTGTGTTTACTCTGTAATGGAGTAGCCTGATCTGCCACCGGTCGAACGTACAGGACTGCTAATGTCCAATCCTCCTGTAATTGCTTCCGGGGTCTCTAGTGGTGGAATAATTATGCAGTGTAATTGGCGAATTATCAGCTAACTTGCCTCAGCAAAGACTTGGATGGGTTTAATTTACACTGAGATGCATGTAAATATGACAAGATGAAAGTACATGTTCCAATTTGCTTTTTCAATAATGTTTTGTAAGTATTAGGGGATTTAGTTTTGTAACACTAAAGAGGATGTTTTCACAGAGCTGTGGCTTGTTGATCTAGTTCAGTATGAGCATGCACCAGTGATGATGGTAGGTCTTGGTAACCCTTATTTGTGCTGAGCAGCGAGAACAGATAATTGGGGGCAGACACAAACAGGAACAGTACTCTGAAACCAGCAGCTGTGCTGAAAGGAAATCCTCCTTCTTGCTGTTCTATTATCAGCTCGACAGAACAAGTGACAAGGTAAGCAGACAAACACTGCAGAGCCAAAAGCAAAACAGGTGAGTGATGAGTTTCTGGAACATTCTTTGAGGCTTTTCAATGACCCTGCAAATTACTGTAGCCTTGTGGGAACCAAACAAAAACTATTACAGGGCAAATATTTTTGAAATATGAAGGTGACAAGAATTGTGGGTGAAGAAGAAAGATCCTTGAGCGAAGCAGAAAGGGTCTTTCCACTTGTTAATGAGTGAAACCGAGGAGTGTTGTCTAAAGTAATCTACCATTGTGAGAAAGGGGGAGATTGGCTCCGTTGAGGGTCTTACTCAGCCAACCCCCCCTCTGCGGTCCAACAGTCCGCTCAGAGTAACTCTTCTAATAAGTCACTTGGAAGAAAATGTGGGGAGTCAGCTGATTTGTAATCCGCTCTCTTTCTCGCTCTGTGCTCACACATCAAGAGTCAGATTGATAAGTGCAATCACATGAAAGCCCCAAAACGCTGGTGGGGCTATCATGGTCTAGTAAACCTGCAGGTGGGTTTTTTTGTGTCTATATGTGTGTTTTGGCAAAATGAGAGCCGGCTGGAAATCCCTCATCCATAATATGCCTCAAGTGTAAACAGCAGGTCGAGGGAAGGGTAACTGCTGGGAAATGAATGCATTCTTCTGTGCTGACGTTGGTGCAATTTACATATTAAGTCTGTGCTGATGGTGTATTCGTTAGATTTAAAGACGATTACATACAACACAATTACAAAAAAAAGGTTCTTGTTCTCTGTGAATTTGTTGTGTAATGTTTGAAAGCAACCTGTGATTAAGAAAATGGAACATCTATCTCATAATAAATCCTTTTATATGTATTTAGAAAGTAATTTAATTGCTTGTGCGTGTTTACTTTGAAAAGAAGATTAATTTAATGTTCAGTCTGTTCTGTTGTGCAGATACAACATGCTCTTTCTTCATGCTGTCGCCTTGTAGGGGTGAACAAAGAGTCAGGGGGATTCGGATGATTGACAGGTCTGTGAACTATTACGGACAGGCCCTGTATCTTAAAATCCTAATCATGCTTGCCAAGGGTTTTATTATTATAGGAAGGCTCTTTCTTTGTTGCCATGACCGTTGAGTCACTTTTTGCTCCGAGATATTCATACAGTTTATAGTTTATGATAATGCACGATGATGGCAGAGCTCAAATGTATATTTCACGCAAATAGTTTGTGTGGAGCAAAAAGACATCAAATCATTTGTTGGCTAAGTGAACGATAAGAATGCCCATTTCCACAGACACATTTGGCAGTATAATGACATCCGTGATGGTTGTTTCATTTTCAAGTTTATTTATTTCTTTAACTGTGCTGCTTGCCTCTTCTTCAACACTGGCTGTCAGTCTGGGAGTCGTTCCTCTTTCCTTTTAACTGTTCGTTCCTCCTTAAAGTCGTTCCCAATAGAGCTCATGCCCTATTTAAAACCATATTAATGCAGGCTAATACAACCATTCATATCGTCATTCATACGAGCTCAAAGAGAGCTTAACAAAGAAATGTCACCTTTGTGTGTCTCTGTTCGGCTTTAAAAAGCGGAAGGTAGAAAGTCTTCAAGGTGAGGAAAAGTAATCTGAAGGCAACAAGAGCAGGACGTGGACTGAATGGCTGCTCCACAGATTCACAAACCAACAGGAACATGAGCATAAACATTATGTGTGAACTGTTTCTATAATATATTAAAAGCTTCATTAGATGTCATATTATCTCCAATATTGTACTTTTTACTCCACTTAATTGACAGCTGGAGTTTCAAATGTGACAAAAAAAGTACAAGATTCATACAATATAAATTCATTATATTTAATACATGTTAAAGCATCCATAATAATATTCCAATAATATGATATGTATTTAAATATAGCTCTCTGAAAGGGACTATTATGCAAGAAGTTTACTTTAATACTTTAAGTACAGTTCGCTGGCAACTTTGACCTAAATGTTGAATGTAGGTCGGTAGCTTTAACAGTTGCATACAGTACTGTACAGAGTATATTTGCATTGCATTGCTACTTTTCTTTTTAGAAACTCCCACTGCAGGTCAAAGGCTGCAGCAAAGTGTCTGTCTGCGGTGGAGTCTGAGCTGTAGGAGTTTCGGGTGAACCTGCATGATGTCATGATGAAAATGAATTAAGAATAACTAAGTAGAAATAGACAATCTTCTCGCCGATGGTCTCGTTTACTTATGAAGTTTGAATAGAGGCATCAGTATGAAATAGAAACAGCTTCATAACCAGTTAAAAGTTCCTCACAGTAACTTTAAGTAGAGTACTTCCTCCAACAATGAGGAACAGTTTTTATTTCATTTTTGCAGATGAGTTTATATATATATTAAAACACGGACTAAATATGACTAAATCTACCCATACTAACTTTAATCCTTTCACCTGACAACCCTTCATCCTTGAACGTTTGAACCCTTGAACCGTTGAACAACCACATGCTTGAATCTTGTGACTAATATCACAGTTGTCTGCACTCAGCAGTCTGAATGCACTGATGCAAATGCACATTATTGCAAACTGTGTGCAGCATGGTTGTAAGATAAGCCCTCTGTGCTAAGATATCCGACTCAACTCGCCAATAAGATCACCCAATATTCCTTATCTAGCTGATGTTTGTTTCCTCTGGAGATTGATTTTTCAGCCACAACATTATGAGTATTGATACCAAAGTCAATATAGAATCTTTGTATTGACAAAGAAACTATGTAGAAACGTTTTGAGGATAAGATCTTGACATCACTTTCAGCCTGCACAAACAGAAAATAAGTCACACTGGTGTTAATTATTTCAGCACAGTTCTTTGAACAAATATAACCTTTAGACCGTGAATGGGCCTCGTCTCAACTGTGTGGCTTTGACTTTAGAAAACATGAGCAGCAGTTACCCTTTTAAATCACAAATCACAGACTGCATGTTGTGCATGTGTATCAGACATTTTGTTTCAGTCGCACATCTCACACAACGGATACACTCTTATCTATGCAGATGTCTGCACCGGCTCTGTGCTGGTACACGACTTAGGTCCGTCAACTTGACTTGAAGCGTTTGTTTAGGCTTGAAGTCTATTTTCTTTTGTTGACAATACTAGTGTAAACGTGAGGTTGACGCCCAATAAAAACAGGCATGTGATAAATGTGTCTTTGGTTGCAGAGCACGGCCAAAGGCCACACACAATCCAGTGTGTGTGGTTCTGTTAGCAGTGGTGAAAAAAACCCAGCTGTGTGTGTGTGTGCTGTTAGCTCCGTTAGCTGTTAGCAGATAGCCTAACACACACACACCGTACAAACCAAAATGTTTTACCCCCCACTGTGTCTGGGCTGTGTGTGTGTGTAGACAGCAGTCAATCATGGCAGCATCAAACAGGCAATAAAAGGTGTTTTGAGAAAGTGTGAGTCACTGTAACCACGAGAGGCCCTTGAGCATGCAGCCACAACTTGCCACCCAACATGTTATGCAGTTTGGAGCAGCAGAATGCAAGACTGTAGCCGTGGACAGACACGGAGATGCACGCACACACTCGCTCACCAAAGACCAATCCCATTATCTCCTGGTGGAGGTAATAATACTACTAACGAAGACCCTTGTGAGACACCATAAAGCACAGATACAGTATTACGAGATCTCTTCAGGGTGTATTTCACTTTTGTTACTGCAGGACATTATTGTAGGTGGAAGTATGTGTTTGTTGTTTTCATTCATCATCACAGAGACATACTTTCATAAAAACAGAACCTGCTCTGCAGATAGATACTTATCTTCAATGTCTACGTTTTTTTATTGCAAGGAAGGCTATGAGGTTGGATTTTACGATAACGTTAGGCCATTTATGTCTTTCAAACGTACTACTGTGGATATAGCGCTTTGGTTAATTCCCTTTGTTGAATTTTGTCCTGGATCATTTTATTGTGTGCTGATTTTTTGCAGGATCAAAGTACGCTCCTTCTCTGAAAAGTTCTTTCAGATATACTTGTGATGAAGGGCTCAATAAAAACTGACTTTTAAATCAGGTCCAAATGATCTTATTAAAACGTCTTTTGAGCGATGCCGGCGCTTAAGAAACATCCGGCAGCTTTAATATTATCAAATGATGATAAGCCATGATTATATCTGAGTGAGGAAAACTTTTGTACAGGGTGATATGCTACAAATAACTAATGGGTGGATTAATTTATATTTCATGTAACGCTTACTGTATTGTAAAAACATAAGTAATCTATGAGCATGGCAGGAAATTAAGCCATGTCTGTTGGAAGATAGTTGTTATGCAAAGTCTCAGGAGATGGAAGCGAGGATATTAAACTATTCTACTGTCCGACTGTTTGTCTTAGTATGAACTGTTTTACATTTAGTTGTGTTGAATGTTGTCAGAATGCTGTGGTCTACTTGCCTTTATGTCCACACAGTTGACATATTGGAATATTAAAGCGTGTTCTTAATTATGAGGTGATTCAGCGCAACTACCGGCAAAGTGCAGCTAAACACTCAACCTAAGTGTCCTCCAAACAGTTTCTCTTTTCACCTGCATGTCTCCAAATATAAAAGAGTGGAGGCGGAGTCATGCTGGTACACACACACAAAACCTGTAGACCTGTCTGCGATGAGGACAGAGGCAGCCGGGGAGGGGTTTCTACCGACATAACTACAACACAGAGCGGATAACTATCTGTAGAATAAACTAAACCACGGGGGGGTGGGAGAGAGAGAGAGATATCTGTTCCCCCTTTTCACTGTGCCCCAGATACTCTACTTTCTACAAAAAGCAAGATATGCGTCTGTGGCGCTGAGGGGTGGTGGTGATGGGGGAGGTGGAGAAAGTGCATGTTTAATGGCATTTTGGAAGTCTCCACGGCGCTCTCCGGGTAGAAGAGGAGACATCACGGCGCGAGTTAGCTAACGTTAGCTCGCTAACAAGGTCAGTTTGCATTTTTGGTTGGGTTATGTCGCTGTTTTAGCGGTTGCATCGTTAAAAAAAAAATGCCACCCTCGTCGTCTTTGCCAAGTCTGCTCGTTTAACAGAATTAGCACCGACGCCCGGTCCGCTGATACAGGACAAGGTAACATGCTATTTATTTGCACACTCTCGACGTTAGCTTGTTAAGTTAGCACCCACCCGGTGGCTACAGCGTTTGTTCGCTTATTCGACTTATAGGTGTTTGGAAAAAAAATGATGGAGCTGCTTCACATTAGCACTGCCCTGTAGAGGTTGTTTGTTTGTAGCTGCATCAACAGTGCTTCCTAACTGAGCCAACGTTAGCTGCAATATATTTATTTTGAGTAAGCTAGGTATTTGGGTGGATGTCCCAGCAGCCCCAGCAGCAGCTCGGTGCTTGTTTCCGCCTAGAATAAAAACAGGTGCATCTCTCTCGCGCTAGCTATGAATAGATGCACGGGGCTAGTTTACTGGATTCCCAGCTTCCTCATCTGTCTGCTCGTTTTCAGGGATTCATGTTTCCATGAACACGGTGTCTACTTAAGTGTGGGGCTGTGAAGTTATTTATCAAGGTTGAACGGCGTAGGAGGCGATATCATTTAACAAAAGGCCCGTCGTCTACATACTCCAAACAGAAACGGGCCCGGTAGCTAGCTAACGTTTCTGTTGGTTAGCTTAACGTTAGCTGTAAGACGGTAACCGGCTACTGGGACACAAATGTCAATCCTGAAACACTTCATTGTGATAGCGATGTTGTTGTTTAATCATACGACAAAATAAAAAAAAAAAACATGATGTGTTGTCATCGACCACAGGGTCTCTTTATCTTTTACCGATGTTAATTTGGGAAGGGGCTGGTTTTTGCCTGTAACGTTAACTTGACGTTAGCGTGAATTTCCCCAACGTGTTTTAACGTTAGTTCCAGCTACTTTGCTTTTATAGTATATTTATAATATAGTATAACAAGTGTGAACATGGTGTGGGTAGAAATATCACAATCGACAGCAATTGGATATCAGTTTTTTACGCGTATTTTAAGAAGATCATCCGATAACAGTTGCATCATAACGGCTCATTTTCAGATACAAGTGCCACTTGTTGGAAGGCTTGATCGTTGTTTGTTTTACACTTGTAACTTTACTCTTGCTTCATGCTTTAGACTCCGAATGAATTCATAGAAATACACCAAAAAAATATTTGTTGACTTCTAACACTGGATTTTGACAGCATAGTAGCTTCCAAAACGAGTTGCTCTCAGGTCATCATGCCAGGTTAGACTTTCACTCAGCCAAGGCCGACTTTGTGTTTCCTCTCCACATATTTCATTACTTGGGTTGAAGTGTGTGTGTGTGTGTGTGTGTGAGTGTGAGCAACACAAGGGAAACATCCAATGGCAAAGCAAGCTTGTGGATATGTTTGTTATTCAGCTCATGCACTATCTAGAGGCTGCTGGATGTGGTACGTCAATTCAATTGGCCCTGAGTGCCACTGTGCATCTGAGTCCTAATTATTTTTGATGGTTTTCAAAGGTTTTAACTACTGTTGAACTGCAGAAAGGATGTAAACGGTCTCCCCCCCCAGTAGTTCAGGTGTCAATTTGAAATGGGCAGAAACCACACACACACACACACACTCAAGCTTGTGTCATTGTGCTGTTTACCATACATAAAAAGTGCTCCTCATAGAACCAATGAGGTTTTAATGGTTGTTTAGTGGAAAATTAAGTATAAATATTGTAAAAAACACCTTTTTATAGAACCTTTATTTTAGTACTTTGGCTTTTGAAACTATATGTCTTAAATATTTGAGCTGTGTGCTATATAGCTTAGCACCAATGCTGTTGAATATGGTCATGACTATAACAAGCCACTCTTTTCATTCCTGATTCCTGATATCTGCAGATATAATTCTAATATCGGAGCACGTTTAGCTTAACATTTGCATTCAAATCTAAATGTATTCCAAGGCAATTTATCTGAACTGTAGGTTAAGTAGGCTTCACATACAAACTTAAACCGAACAGCTGCCGGAGTGCAAATTCTTCCTTTTTTAATCTTTTCTTTTAAAACTTGAACAAATCAAGTGCACAGCAATTATCACATACTAGAAGATTTGTATACAGTAGTTCAAAAGTCATGAGGATTTTCAAAGAGGAGTGCATTGCTTAATTGACAACTCCTTCAAGAATATATTTACACTATCAAATAAGTTATAAACAATGACTGCTTCTTAAATCTGCTTTGTTACAAAATAGTGTTGTGTGACCAGATGTCTTCTGCACACATTCCATTTCCATCAAGCGATAAAAGTCGAGGCCAAGAGGTTTCTTTGTGTCAAAATCAGAAGGAATAGCGGTTCATATGTGGCAAACTAGATTATTAATACCTGCTAGAAGTATCCTTAATGTCGAGTGGTTTATTGAATCTACCGTCTGCTTAAAAAGCCTAAAGAGAGCCATTGACGGACAGAACCAATGGCAGTCAGTTTATAGACACATTAGTGAGCGTTTGAATGAATCTTTATTGAGAGAACCGCAACTTGACACTCACCGACCTCTTTAACGAGCTGAAAGACGAAGTCACTGTGATAAAACAGACTGCAGGCCCGTTAACAGTAATGTGTTGTTTATGTGGTTCATCTCCATCGACTTCCGTGCTAAAGACGCTAGTGTGGCTAACTATCTTCTTTGTAACCGTAACACGGCTGGAAGGACAATTCTCCAACATTATTACATATTTATATGGATCGCTACGTGGATGGATGACCTCACTTTAATATTGGATAAGTGAATTGCATCATATTGGAACTTGATACCGATATTTGATCTCTATTTTTACATTCAACCCCATGAACAACGGGCAACATGGCTTCATGTTGTTGAGCCTTGTTTTGATAGTTGTCTTTTTCCTCAAATGACACGTCCTCGTTACACGTTTTACTATGCACATTGATTTTAATATTGTTTTGTTAATTTGAACAAATTAAAACGTTTCATATTTCTTAATGGGATGTTGTTTGAATTGTATTCTTAATTACTCGCACACTGTGAAATGAGAACGTGATAGAATCTAGGCCACATTATGGAAATCTTACTTTGATGCTCGGATGGTGTGTGTGTGTGTGTGTGTGTGTACAGCCTGAGGTGAGGTGTGCTCATTCTGAATTAAATCAAGCTTATGGGTAAAACCTATTTTCATGTTAATGTTTGTTTTGCATATAAACACAACTTAATGGATGAATTACGCGTTGTCTTTAAACTCAGCTGGCTACTGAAGCTTGAGCCTGTAAGTAGAGGAGAGACTCCTTGGCGTTTGCTTCCTAAGAAATACAGATTTCCAGATAAAGGTGCATGTCTCAACCTGGTTCAGGGTTAAGTGAGACATGACTCGGTACTCTCCGCCTATTTGCAAGTAGGCGGTAAAATGTCACGTTAGCAAAAAGTACTTTTTCATGTTTCAGACCGTTCTATCTTTTTTACGTTATCTATTTGTATGTTAATTTTTGTCCACGCAGCATCTCTGACTGCATGCAGCCAGGTGGATGGTACAGGAGGACCCCTGTGGATGTGATTATATGTTCTAGTTTTCTCAGCTGGCTGTCGCGTCATAACAGTTTCACTTTCGTGCCAGAAATACATATATATATATATATATATATACACACACACACACACCTGCAGTAGATATGAATCACAGTCATTTACACTGAAAAGCGCATACGAGTTGTTGTTGCATAGGTCAGCCTGTGTTGTTATTAGTCACTGGCAGTAGAGACTCTTCTGACACGACCGGTTTTTCCAGCAAACATGATACTTACTGTAGCTGCCTTTTAGTATGAATCATACATTTTCCAATGCACAAGCAGCGGCTGAGCTGCACACCACTATTGAGATACTGTTTCCTTAAAACTGTACGATCAGATCAGAATGAGGTGGGCAGTTATTGTAGGAGAGAGATTGACTCGAGTCCACAGAAGTTACAAACGTAGTGGTGAGAATGTGGCAGGTTAACAGAGGCTGGATATTGATTTGGCAGAGAGGATTTGAACTATGATTATGTTTTTATTGGCTTCTCCAAAGGCTGATTTCTCAAGATTCAAGGGACCCAACGATGAATGTGTAAGTGGCCTGAGGCTAATGTCTTTAGAAGAAGACAATAATATACTTATTGCTTCATTCGTGTCCTTTGCAACGTGTGATATAAAATTAGCGGTGTGTGTGTGTGTGTGTGTGCAGACTTTTCTGAACATTACTGCCAATTTCCACGAAGAGTCTGATCACCCCCCCC
>NW_022280035.1:1259926-1271429 GCF_004355925.1 Anarrhichthys ocellatus | reverse complement strand
CCTTCTATATTGCTGTTTATGTTGAACAGATAAATTCCAGATAGTGGCTTGTCCCCCCCCCCCCCCCCCCCCAAATACAGTAGCTCAACTGTTTAATAAGCCGCCTTTTTAGAATACATGAATTGCAAACGAGCCTTATTAAATAGGTTTTAAAGGTTAAAAAAAAAACAGCTCCAGACACTGGGAACTAAAAACTGAAAAAATGTTGTGTATGTTGAACAGATACAAACTAGATGTTTGAATGTCAGACAGTGGAGAGTGGATGAATGAGAGGCACAAACTAATCTTGTGGAAGCTCAGCTTTGTTTGCTACAGGAGGAGCTAGTTTACTGGAAGGCCGTGCATTAATGTGCATGGTTTATTAAATAAAACAAGTTCAAGCAGTATGAAACATCCTTCGACTTATTGACAGATTTCATGACGCAGGTTGTTGATCGAGATGTTGACCAGTGAATCACATGCTTTTCACTAAGACCCTCCGTAATAAGACTTGTGTGTCTGGAGCAGTTTAGAGGAGGCACATTTTGTACAAGTTGACGTCACAGCTTTGTGCCAGTCGGGCATTAGGATTCCAGGCAATTGGATGACCCTCCTCTGCCCGTTTCTGAGTGCTACAGGATTGAGGTTGGCTGGGTCAGCACAATGGAGACTCTAATTCCAACCCCCAGGGCACCTAATTAAAACTTACAACCAAGACAAACAACCTTTTGACACTCGTGCATCTCGTGAGAATCGCTATGGCTAAAAATGCCGTGACAGAGAAGTGAAGATCAGTAGATCGATGTGTCGCTTTTCTAATAATGTTTATTACGTTGAAACTACACGATCTAAATGGAAATATCATTTATGCTGTTGGCATAAATCACTAAATGCATACATTTTGAGATCAGAGTTTTCAGCCAGTCTTTGTGTGGTGGTTTATTTATTTATTTATTTATTTATTTAACCTCAGGTAGCTTATAAAGTATATCAGGAAGACAAATGTGGTTTCAAAAATCCTCCGAGGGAGATGTTTCTGAGCTTTTACACCGCGAATAAAGGCATCAACCGGTCATGTTGTGCAGAACAGGTTGAGTAATGATGAGGACAATAAAGCAACAACTCGGAGGCGCCGTAGTCTGAACCAAGACGGCTAATTTTGTCACTTCTTTTAACCGCGACAAAGGCAGCGCATACCAGATCCACGCCTCTCTTTTCCTTTCACAATAAGAGCTCTAGACATAGGATATTCACAGGAGAGTATTTCACATTTTCATGTCTTTTTATTCGTCACGCCCCGGTGTGTAAGGCCTTTAGTCTGTTCTGTTCTTGTTAGTTTTTATCATATGTAGTCAACCGTATCCTGTTTTAGTTTTAGTTGACTAAAAGTCTGGGCATTTTAGTTTCATCTTTGTCAAAGAGAACTTGATATTTTACTCCTTTTTTTTTGTAGCCATCAGATTATATTGGGATATAAGGGATTTTGGTAAACTTTATATTTAATTTAACTACATTTAGTCTTGTTTTTGTGTCACAGTTAGCGTTAATGATGTCGGTGCTGTCTTGTCATCATCTCCTCTTTGTCATGGTAAACAAAGGTAATTGATGAACATATTTAGTTGTAGTTTTTGCGAACAAAGTGAACACTAGTATCAGGTCTGTTAAAGTACTAGAACAATATAATATAGTTGTTTTTCTTATATATTCAATAAATGAACCTTCTGCAGACGTGTTGAGATCACTGACTATGAAACAGCGTCGCCAGGAATGTTCTTGTGTAAGTGTTTTGAATGTTTGCACTGCTGGTTTTATTTTGTCACTCATGTTTGTTTCTTCCTCGTTTCCTCGTGTAGCTGGCTGACATGGCTCTCTAACAGGCTGCCAAAGAGCTCTTCATGGATCACAGAGGACGGCAAAGAGAAACCACTGCATCTGTGAGCACAGCCAATAACTAGGGAATCTGACCCACAAGCATATCACCGGACTGACGGCGGTGCATGTGGCCTCTTAAGTGGTTCATAGACATCTGTTGGGCAGACCAAAGGCTGATTGCTATGCACTATAAACGGAGAGACATGAGCTGTGGGGATGCCGGGAGGCGAGAGCTTCTTTCGTGTAGGACTATCCTTCTGCTAATAGGGCTTCTGGTGACCATGGCCCAGGGCGCTGTGCCAGAACAGCACGATACACCGGCGGAGATGATATCTGTGGAACTAGAGGCTTCTATGCAGTCCTCTGTGCTCGCTGAGCTCCAGGCTGCAGCATCTTCGGTTGGTGAGGGAACGCCTCCAGCTATCCCAGATTCCTCTGCAAAGAACGGGGGAGTACACACCGGCATCCCGGACTCCTCTGCTATCGTAGGCCAGGTGTTTCAGTTGAAGGTTCCACCGGGACCAGCCAATGCAACCTGCAATGTCCATGTAAGTAACCTGAAGATCAGATATAATAAGAACAATTAAATGTTGATACATCTGTTGATTTCATGTGGGAAATGTTTGGCATTTAATATTGAATCCTTCATTACATGATGTAAATGTGTTGGTATTTTCAAATAATTGCATATAAATGATTAAACATTCATTTAATGAGATTATTGAGTCAATTTGCTTTGATATGAAGAGACTCAGACAAACAATTTTCCCCTCATTTTATGTGGGAGGTGCCTTCTTATACGTTTAAATGGACCCAGCACGAGTATCATTTGTGAACTTATAATAATAGAATGAAGAATGAGTTTAACAGAGGGCTGTGTAAACATTAACTACATTTTATTGTTCTTTTCTGTCCCTTATGGTGACAACATTTGTCTTTGTCTGCAGAAATATATAGTATTCATCCCTTCAGTTTTTAATCACCGTATCGCTGCTGATTGAAGCCGACGTTGGTACAATTTGTTCCAGTCTGACTTATGAATGAGATGAGATTATTATTGGCCCAAGTGGTGATGCAGAATGATATCCTGTCATATTGTAATAACTCAAAATGAAGAGTGATGACTCGCATAGTTATTATCAATGGAAGCTCACTCTGCTTCCTGTTCCTATTTGGCAAGATTTGATAAAGTGAATGGAATGTGGAGGGGGTCGGGGAGATAGGAGAAGCGTTTCCGTTTTTACTCTAGATGGTTGAAAGATTTGCATTCATCTATTCTGTTTAGTTTCTCTAGCTCCTGATTTACTGGAAACTTGGTCAATATCAAACCATTAAAAACAGGGTTTTGTGTATGCTCATATATTCACCATTTTAATACCAAACATTTCCTAGATTCAACTTCACAATTGCCAATATGTACTTTCTTTTCTTTGTTTCATATTATTTTAAAGTTCATAGTCAAACTAAGTAATTTTAAGATGCCACTCAGGTCCTGGTAAATGTTAATGGCCAGTCATAATTCATTCTGCTGTGAATTATCACTTAATGACGTTTTCCTTTTCTGACTCAACTTACATCTCAGACGTATCCCTGAAGTACAAAACAGTGATTGTGTCTCTTTTTTCCCTCCTGCAGCTTGCTGAAATGGGAAAGGAGACTTTACCATATTGGCTGTACTGGGACAAAGAGAGCTGCGTTTTGAGAGGCTTGGCCCTGGAGCAGGATAAAGGTGTGTATCATATCTTGGTGTCTGGAGACGAGATGACTGAGAAGACTGGCAGCCAAGTGTACCCGAGTACGGTCTTCTCTATTGAAGTGTACCCAGAAGAACGAGCCGACACCGAGCCGACCCTGCTCACTCTACAGTCGGATAGCAATGGCGTCCAGCCCTTCACCTGCGGCTCCGAGGAGCTCGTCACCGTCCTCACCGTCATCCTGGATGCTGACTTGACAAAGATGTTTGCTGAACAGAGGGTCAACTTACTGGGCATCATGAGAAAATTCTCCCACGTGCCCCTGGAGCACATGAGGGTGGTCCCTGTTGTGAACAACCGTTTGTTTGACATGTCTGCTTTCATGGCCGGACCAGGGAACGCCAAGAAGGTGGTGGAAAATGGGGCGCTTCTGTCATGGAAACTGGGGTGCGCCCTTGACCAGGGCAGTATCCCCGACATTGACAGTGTCCAATCCTTTGCAAAGGATGGGACCATGTCGGCCAGGCTGGGATACCCAGTGGTTGGCTGGCACATCGTGAACAAGAAGCCCCATGGAGTGAAACGGGTCAGACGGCAGTTGTACAACACTCCTACCCCAGTCCCCTCCTTGCTTCCTCCGACTTCTCACCCGGAGCCCCCTGTACGCATTGTTCCCACGCCGACTTCGCCCTCTATTGCCCTAGCAACAGAGAACTCTGCTCCCCCCGTCCGGGGTCCTTTGCCTCTTCCGGTGAAGCCCACTATGAGGGTCAGAGATCAGATAGCCCACACACCTGTATTTGGACTGCCCCAACCCACGAGGGTACTAGGAACCACAAGCACCATCCCCATTCAGCCCACCATGACTCGGCCTACAATTGTGGAGGCCACTGCTCTGCCGACGCCACCAAGCACCACCAAAAGACCCAAAACCTCTGCCACGAGGAAACCTAAGAAACCCAAAACCTCCACACCAGCTCCCCGAGAGCCCAAGTCCACCACACCTAAACCGCCCAAACGCACCACTCCTCTCACTTTGACTCCTGACCAAAATAAAAACCCAGAAATCCGCAACGCCGTTGATCAGGTGAATGCATGGGTCGGAACATACTTCGAGATTAAGATTCCTCCAGATACCTTCTATGACCGGGAGGATGGTACCACCGATAAGCTGCGTTTGACTTTGAAAAAGACCCCCAAAGAAGCAGTGAATGAAACCTCCTGGATCCAGTTCAACAGCACTATCCAGCTTCTGTACGGCCTCCCAGAGGAGCAGCACGAGGGGAAACATGAGTACTTCATGTTGGCCACTGACAAAGGTGGGAAGAGCATCATAGACGCATTTGAGGTTCAAGTCAACCGTTGGTCTACTAACGACAAACCATCAGTTGTGTTTGCTGCTCGCTTCCACGGTGACCCCAAAACATTAAGCAACGACGTCCACAAGAAGATTCTTTTGACCAAAAAGTTAGCGTATGCCCTCGGTGATCGCAACAGCAGCACGGTGACCCTCAGAAGCATCACGAGAGGCTCGATTGTGGTGGAGTGGACCAACAACAGTCTCCAGCAAAGTTCTTGTCCGAAGGACCAAATCACAGTTCTCAGCAACAGGATCTCTGATCCTCAAGGGACTCCCAAACTGGCCTTCACCAAAGCCATGGAGCCTGATTTCAAACCCATCAACATCTCCATCCGTGGCACCAATAAATGTCAGAGCTACACGTTCATCCCACCAGGAGAGGTGCCCATGCCCGCTCTTCCCACGGCCACACCTTCACCCGGGACCGGTCGTAGGAGCAGCGACGACGTCTACCTGCACACCGTCATCCCCGCCGTCGTGGTAGCCGCCCTGCTGCTCATCGCCGGGATCATTGCCATGGTCTGCTACCGCAAGAAGCGCAAGGGGAAGATGACCATAGAGGAGCAGGCCACGTTCATCAAGAAAGGAGTCCCCATAATATTCGCAGACGAGTTGGATGATTCCAAGTCGCCCCCGTCCTCCAGCATCCCTCTTATCCTTCAGGAGGAGAAGCCCCCACTTCCCCCTCCGGAGTACCCCAACATGGCCGGTCCGCACAGTAACCTGCTGGACCAGGATCTGCTGGAGGAGTACTCTATTTATCAAGATGACGATCCTAACGCACCACCTTACCAGCCCCCACCACCATTTACTGTCCCCATAGAGGGCAAGGGCTCTCGCCCCAAGAACATGACCTCGTACCGGTCACCCCCTCCCTATGTGCCTCCCTAACGCACACTGGAGCTTTTCACTTTGGAAAGCAGGTGCAATGTAGGGATGCTTGTTGAAAAACTACAGCAGGAGTAATTTTACACATGTTCAATTAAAAGGCTTTGACTTTGTAGAGGAGCAGGCAACCATACCCACATATTTGACCATCATGGATAAGACACTATCGTAGAATTACTGCAAGTACTACTACTGCTGGCACAGGGCGAATGGATGGGGAACACTTTGTATTTCTTTTTGTTGTCCTTCAGATCTGCTTTTGACTTCTTGCATATTCCTTTTTTTTTGCCAAGAAGAGTCCATTTTTATCTTCAATGATGTACTATTTCTATTGTATAGAAAATAATAAAGACTGAAGCCTGCAGGGTCCTTTTGAGCAGATGTTCCCATGACAACAGACTTGAGGCTCCCCCTCACAGTGTTAATCTTTATGAGTTCTATATCACTCTCATCTGTCCTTCGGCTAGGTTTACTAAGATTTTGCACCTGTTATTTCTAGAGGGGAATGAAATACTGAAAGCATGAAATGCTTTCTTTAGTTTCTTTCTTGGACTCTGATCTCTCCCGTTTCTCTCCTCTTGCTTCGCTCCCTCTCGACAATAACATGCAAACCTTGTTGCACTTATGCAATTTCTTGTTAAACCTTGCACTATGTGTCTTTGCGCAGAACTGCACACAGTGAGTGGTAGTAGTCCAGTCCAATAAGGAGGTGAGGTTTTCTTTTTTGTATCCTTGAGCTCGCCACATGACTGAGGTTCCTCTGGTTCCTGATCACAAAGGACATCCCACTGACCACGCCTGTTGTAGATGTAGCCTAATGAAGTTACAAAACAAATACTGACTTTTATTTCCTTTCTTTTTTGTTAAATGTGTGTGCCACTAAACCTGCCTGTGAGATGACTGGCTTTGCTGTTGGCAAGCCATGTGGGGTTGCTACAACAGTAATGAAGGGGCCAATGGGATGCTGTGGTTCACAGCAGGGTGATGTAGTCCACTGTCTTATGTTCAGTAGGTATGAGTGGTGGGGGGGCCTACAGTACTTTATTATGGCTGCCCTGCCTCTCGGTGGTGCGCTGTTATGTTTAGTGCGCTGTTGTCTGGTCACATGAGGCATGGGGACGAGGGGGATGTACATAATTGTGTGCCTGTGAAATTAATCAACTCCATTATGTTAGTGTCATAAGTAAACCTAGTCGGGGCGGAAGGGAGGGCGAGAGTGGGAAATAATTTTATTTTTTAATTGTATGTCTAGATTTATGATCACAATCATTGGGGGGGGGGGGGGGGGAATGACTTTAGTTTGTGACGGTGCAAAAGAACGTTTACCTACCTATCACGAAAAAAATAATGCATCATCTCAATATGGTTGGGAACAAAGAAACATGTGAATTATGTACATTTCATATCTGATATCACCATAAGAAAAAATGGTTAAAAAATCTAATGTTTTTACTGAGTTTTTGATACAGTCTTAAACTTGTTTTATGAAAATATATTAATAAAATGTAACACTATTTGTAAAGCCTCAAAGATTGTGTATAGTCCCTTTATTTGAGAAAATGCAACTTGATTAAACCTTTTTCAATATTCATGTGTATTAAATTGGCTGAACACAACTTACCAGATTAATTAGAATGCAATATCCAGTAAATTCAATATGTGCTGATGCAATACAATACATGTATTTATAAAGTCAAAAGCAGTGATGGTGTTTGAACTAAGTGCAAACTGTGAGATATCTTAAGGTCAGTATTTTAAGTTTGAAATGTCTGACTCTCCAGTTTGCTTTCCAAAGTTATTTTTGCATAACATACGTTTGTCCAGATGTGTGGCCTTCGAGTGGCCGTGCTTTACAGTGTTTCTGGATCAGGCTACAGTGGGTCCAGTGCTCTGCTGGGCTACAACGTGAGCGATGGAGTCTTTGTTGTACTAACAGCAGGCAGCTCCTGTGAGACAGGCTGTATTTTAAGAGAAGTGCTGCCTTTCTGTGGGCAGTTCTTCTTTTTTTGGCTCTGCGCTCCTACATCTCTTGGAGAAATATCAATAACAATGACTAATATCTGCGCTCAATCTTTTTTTGGTGTAGAGCTTGTGTAATGATGGCTCATTGTGGAGAGGTCAAACCCAGTTCCACTCGATGGTGACCAGTGCGTTACAAGACATTTTGATTTGTTCTTGTGAAGTCCTAGAAAACAAACTTTGAATTGCTCTGAAGGCTTCTAGGTGCAATAGTGTGTATTTGATGTGTTAATTTACCTTTAAAGCTAATACAGGATCACTGACTATCTCTAGACTCATCCTAGACCAGGACTTACTGCAAGGTGCGTGCGTGCGGCCATATATACATGTACATAGTCGGAGCAGGCTCAGGTCCACACCTAATTCTTAGCTTCATTATTTTTTTAATTGCTGTGTATATATATATTTTTTATTGACATGGTCTGGGGTACAAACAATATACAGTACGTTACAGGAAATCTTTTTTTTTTTTTGTATAGCCTTTATTTTAAATGTAATGAAGTCATAGATTAGAAAATTCATAGTATATCATGTTAGTAAAAGTAACTATAGTATGTTAAAGTAAAAAAGGCATAGTATGGTATGTCAAATAATCATGTTATAGTATATCATGTCATCGTAAAGTGTCCAAAAAAAAGTATGTTTTAAAATTCAGAAGTCTTAATATACTGTGTAGTAAAAAGTCAGTGTACTATGACTTAGAAAGGTTCTATGTCAAAAAGTAAAGTCATAGTAAAAATCTAAATACACAATAGTAATGTCATAGTTAAGTATGACATTAAGAAAAAAAATCATAGTATGTCCTTAAAACGACATAAGTCATAGTTTAGCGTGTCAATAAAATATCGTGTATGTCATAAAAGAGTCAAAGCAAAGTAAGTCGCCCCTTCTGCACCACATGCCACGTCGACTCCCCGGGTACTTGTGCAAGGATCTCTGAACTCACTCGGCACACCGTCCCAGCTGTCAGTGGATCACAGTGTCCTCACAGCACCGAGGCAGCATGGGAAGTTTGGGGAAATGACATCAGCCCACCAGGTATGTGTGCCCTCCCAATGCTCTTTTCCCTCTGTACCACCGACGAATATTTCCATGAAATTAATTTCGATTTTGCAATTGCTGTCCAATGTCAGGTTTCTATTTGATCATGATGACTGCGCTTCATATCTAGGAACTACCTTGCAGCCTCCAGGTTTCTGAGAACCACCGTCTCCCAGGACTACGAGTGGGCTTCCAACATCCTCGGATCAGCCACCGAACAGGACAGGAAGAGACTACTATGGACAGTCAGAATTGCAAAGGAAAAAAATGTGGTTCTGGCCTGCCATCCCCCCAGGACTTAAACATCACTGCAGACAATATATTGTTATCTCGTTCAGCTTTGTTGCCCCAAAGTTCAGTAAAAAAATTCAAAGTATATTATGTCTCAAAAGAGCCATAAGTCATAGTATAGCATGTAAAGGTACATTTTTACTTCGTATATATATATATATATATATATTTCTACTCAGTATATTGTATTCATGCATAAGTCATTTTGCTCTGAACTTTGTTGAACTTTACCGTGTCTGCTGTGCAGAAGAAAAATTCTCCCTCGCCTAAGATAAACTGTTGTATGAGAATGTTCCAGCACCAAGGCCATCCTGTCGCTTGTTTTGGTTGCTGGCAGTTTGTTTTTCATTGTTGTTCCTTTCAGTCTGAGACCAAAATGTCTAACATTGGCCATCGGCCCCCACCGTTGCTCATTCTGCATAAAGAAAGTTTATAGTTCACTTTTTTCTTGGTTCCTCCTCACTGAGACTGCTCGCATTCTGTTGTGATGATTGAACCTTCTCTGCGCAGAGAATAAATACATAAGACAACCTGGTTTTCGGTATTATTTATTTAAAGTGGGTATAGGAGTTCCTCCACCACAAGCATGTGGGAAAAATAATTAAGTCATAAAAGTTATAGTACAGCATCTTGAAAAGTCATACAAAAAGAAAATCAAAAAAATAATTTTAAAAGGTCATAAAAAAACAATCGCATGAATCATGAAAAAAAGTATTTGTCAAAAAATTCAAGAAAATAAATCAAGTCATTGTATAGGAAGTTGAAAAATGTCAGAAATAAGACATGGTATGAAATTTCTTATTTGGCATGCTGAAAAAAGTCATGAAAAATTCTTAGAATAGCATGTCGAAAAAAAGTCTGAAAAAAGTCATAAAAAAGTCTTGGTATAGCATGCTGAAAAAAAGTCATAAAAAAGTCTTGGTATAGCATGCTGAAAAAAAGTCATGAAGAAAGTCATAGTATAGCATGCTGAAAAAAAGTCATAAAAAAGTCTTAGTATAGCCTGTTGAAAAAAGTCTGAGGATAGCATGTCGAAAAAAAAGTCATGAAAAAAGTCAGTATAGCATGTCGAAAAATGTCATAAAAAAGTCTTAGGATAGCATGTCGAAAAAAAGTCATAAAAAAGTCTAAGTATAGCATGCTGAAAAAAAAGTCTGAAAAAAGTCAGTATAGCATGCTGAAAAAAAAAGTCTGAAAAAAGTCAGTATAGCATGTCGAAAAAAAAGTCTGAAAAAAGTCAGTATAGCACGACGAAAAAAAAGTCATGAAAAAAGTCTTAGTATAGCATGCTGAAAAAAGTCAGTATAGCACGACGAAAAAAAAGTCTTAGTATAGCATGCTGAAAAAAGTCATAAAAAAGTCATGAAAAAAGTCATAGTATAGCATGTCGAAAAAAATTCAAAAAAAAGTCTTAGGATAGCATGTCGAAAAAAGTCTTAGGATAGCATGTCGAAAAAAGTCTTAGTATAGCATGTCGAAAAAAGTCAAAAAAAAGTCATAAAGAAGTCTTGGTATAGAATGCTGAAAAAAGTCTGAAAAAGTCAGTACAGCATGTCGGAAAAAAAGTCATAGTATAGCGTGTCGAAAAAAGTCATAAAAAAGTCATAGTATAGCATGCTGAAAAAAAAGTCATGAAAAAAGTCATAGTATAGCATGTCGAAAAAAAAGTCATGAAAAAAGTCTTAGTATAGCATGCGAAAAAAAGTCTCAGTATAGCATGCTGAAAAAGTCATAGTATAGCATGCTGAAAAAAGTCATAAAAAAGTCTTAGTCTTAGGATAGCATGTCGAAAAATGTCTTAGGATAGCATGTCGAAAAAAAGTAAAAAAAAAGTCTTAGGATAGCATGTCGAAAAAAGTCTTAGGATAGCATGCGAAAAAAAGTCATAAAAAAGTCATGAAAAAGTCTTAGTATAGCATGTCGAAAAAAAAGTCTTGGTATAGCATGCTGAAAAAAAGTCTTAGTATAGCATGTCGAAAAAAAAGTCTAAAAAAAGTCTGAAAAAAGTCATGAAAAAAGTCTTAGTATAGCATGCTGAAAAAAAGTCATAAAAAAGTCTTAGTATAGCATGTCGAAAAAAGTCATAAAAAAGTCTTAGGATAGCATGTCGAAAAAAAGTCATAAAAAAGTCATAGTATAGCATGTCGAAAGAAAAGTCATAGTATAGCATGCTGAAAAAAAAGTCTGAAAAAAGTCAGTACAGCATGTCAAAAAAAAGTCTAAAAAAAGTCATAGTATAGCATGTCGAAAGAAAAGTCATAGTATAGCATGTCGAAAAAAAAGTCAGAAAAATGTCTTGGTATAGCATGCTGAAAAAAAAAAGTCTGAAAAATGTCAGGATAGCATGTCGAAAAAAAGT
>NW_022280035.1:1224682-1224926 GCF_004355925.1 Anarrhichthys ocellatus | reverse complement strand
AAAAAATAAATAAAAGGCATCTTGAGGAAGCAGGTAAACAACTGCTTTAGTAAATTCCTTCCTACTGCGCTGTGCGTTCGTTATCACCAGCTGTGTGCAATCAGTTGAGATATTTTCAGGTCTGGTGTATCATTTCAACTCACAAGGCCCCGTGTGCAGCCTTAGTTTCTATTTTCAGATGTTAACTAGTGATAAAAACACACACACACACACACACACACACACACACACACACACACACACA
>NW_022280035.1:1197950-1224672 GCF_004355925.1 Anarrhichthys ocellatus | reverse complement strand
ACACACACACACACACACACACACACACACACACACACACACACACAAACACCGCACACGTGAGCACACAACAAACGCTCGGGGATGCAATGTGATCCCAGCCTGGATTGCCATGGAAACATATCAGAATGTGGCTGAGTGCCTAGGTGCTGTGTGTGTGTGTGTGTGTGTGTGTGTGTATCGCTATGAGAACCAGCTTCAGGCCTTCAGAGTGACGGCGTTTGTGGCTCGTCAGGACTTGTGTAAAGAGGCTGTTTTAGGGTTGAAGACTGGGATCATGTGGTCAGCGGGCCGACGCCGAGTACAAGGACGAGTGCGTTGGAGAGGGACCATGTGTGCATTTTATTTTTGTTTTGTTTATCACAGACATTGCTGTAAATTCTCATTCCACTGCTTTAATGTTGCTATGGCGACCAGCTCCCATGGACTATGCAATTAAAGTCGCACCGTTTCTTTACAGCTGCATTTTGTTATCTTGGCCAGTATGATGAATAAAACATTAGTAAATATACAGCAGATTCTTGTTAACTAACTAACTTCTTTTTTTTTTAGCTAGACGCTGTGCGTGAATGCGTGAGTTTGTGTTTACTTGTCTGGGGTTGAGACATCTCCCTACGCTCTCATCTTAATTGTTGACATGGATATCTTATTATTCATCTCATCCCACAGCTTTCATTTCATGTGGTCCTGCTGGTTCTGTTCACTTCCCACCGTACTCATTGGAATTGATCTGAAAAGCTTCCTCACAGCCTCACATGCCTGCTTTTGATCGATCTATATTGGGAACGTGAAGCATTTCAACAATCTCTGATTTGCAAGGTCTTTAAGAGGCGTAATTATGACGACATCACATCAGCACCGATGTAAATCTGCAGAACTGCTAATGCTGTTAATCCCGTAAATCACTCCAATGCGTGACGTCGTACTGGGCTGATGGGCCCTGAAAGGGAGGTATTTGGCGCTCTGATGGTTACAGGAATTGACGGACAGTCTCCTGGGACGGACGAGGCACAGTGCAGGTTTCTATGGGGGGGGCGGTCATGCACATAAATTTGCCATGAATAAATGTCACTTCTTCCTGCCGCTGGAAAAGAAGGGCAAGAGGAGGAGAGAGTGTGCAGGGAGGGGAGGCGAGGCGAGAAGACCTTCGTGTAGGGGAGACAGAAGGTGAGAGACACACGCCGAGCGGATGACGCGGTGCACTTCTGGGAGGACACCGCGTGGCCCCGCTTGGGGACTTTGGATGCGCTGCTGCGACAGATGTGAAGGTTTCACCCTCAGTGCAGAAGGAATTTGCTCATTGAGCCACATGTGTGCAGGGAAGGATATGTCCCCCCCCCCCTCCCCCTGATACACGTTGCATCAGCTCTCTGATTTATACACTTTCAGTCACACACGGATGCACACTCACACAAACAGACACACACACGAGCTTATTTGGCTCCCGACAGATGAGTGTGACAACTGTTGGGTGCTTGGAGAAATTCCCGGTAAAATCTGTCATCTCATCGGCTTAATTCAAAGAGGGGGTGGAGGGGCGGGCGCACCTGTGGGTGCCACGATGGCTCCGTGTGATTAGAGGCGTTGCGGGAGAGGAGGCCTGTGATGTGTGATTTGCATGAGCTGTCAATCATCTCCGTCTTCATCCTGACAACTTGAGAGAGAGCGAGAGAGAGCAAAGAGCTTCCATGGCAACGTTGGTCTACATTCCAGCTTTTTGCAGTCGTGTTTTCTTTTTTTCCTCGCTGAAACCCTTTCAAGTGTTGGTGTTTCGCACAAACACCTCACTGTGGAAGCACGCAGGCTTCCTCACTCACGTCCTAATACCCGGTGTTATCTTTGCTCACAGGATCATGCTTATGGTTCCAGATGCAGGGTGGAGTGAGTAACACGCAGCCACAGACGCCTTCCATGTCTCCTTTCTTGTTCGCTGCCGCGCACTCGAGCTAAAGGTTAAACCGTTTTACCAGGAACCCGAGAGAACTCCTTCCATGCGACAGCACGTTACACGTGCTTTTTACCACACAATTAAAGTGCTGGAATGGGACTTTATGGTTCAAGAAAGGAAATATGAAGAACAGAAAGACATCTCATTCGTCGTCCTTAGATAAAAAAAAAGATGGAAACGCTTCAAGCATGGATATATATGTAGATCTCAACTCCTGGCTCTCTGTCTGTAGAACACATCTCTACATAAGCTTTATTAACTCATCGTAGACTGAATGGACAGACTGTAATCCAGAAATAGTTGATATGAAATCCATGTTTTTTGACAAACTCTGGTGCATAATTTGGTTCGATCTTCGCACAAACTGCTACATTCAGGCAGTGTGACCACTTTTACAAATTGCTAACCGTTGAGCTGTAAAGCAGCGGGTAACATATCCTGATTACACTTAAAACGTTGTCTGATGTTAACTTAAATGAGCTTGGTTCATACGTATGTGGCTCTGAGGCTGTTGTGGTTCCCTCACTGTTGTAAGACACGAACACAGACTCCTGTGTATTCTGAATACAAACTATTACCTTCAGAGGAACGACTCAAACAGATCTTAAATGGGGTTGAGATCTCATGAAGAACAGAGCAGACCTCTTCTAGTCCACGGCCAGCTCTTTCTATAGCATCAATCAACATGAAAAATGAGATTTACATACAATTTTGTGTGGCTTTAACAATATTTATATCGCAATAGTGAACAAGTTAATGTAAAGCATGAGGCATGTGCACGTCTTTCTTCTTTGTCTTTGTATGTTATCTTTTAGAGTCTTTGCAGCCGTATTGTCCAAGAAAAAGAAAACAATAAAGTCGGTCTCATCTCGCCTTACTTACTCATGGGGTCAGCGGCGGGGTTCTCACACAGCTCGGTCTTGGCCTCTCCGTTGGGCCTCTCGCTGGGCTTCTGCGACAGGCGCGACGACATGGTGGCGGCCGTGACCACGGCCTTGAAGCTGCGCTTCCTCTTCTGCACGTTCATCTCAGGGTGGAAGATGATGATGTACACCTTGGGCATGTAGAGCATGCCCAGTGCTACCGAGGCACTGAGGTTCATGGAAATGGTCAGTGTGGTGGTCTGAATGTACAGCTGGAAAAAAAGAAAAGAAAGCACAGACGGGTTTAATACAGACTGGAACAACAACAGACATAATTCCCTTTTCTGTGAGATGTGGTAGTTCTACGAGGCAGACCTTTTATTAGAAAAAATGAGACAAGTCGGCGATGAACATCTGTGGCTGATCACAGAGCAGTCCCTCCGTTGAGCCCAGTGATGAGGCAAAAACCTAATAATACCCACCGGCTGATAACAGAATATGAGCATCCAGCGGAAACAAAAGTTGCTGAGTTTACAGAAACTCCTCCACAAAGGGCCTACATCATTAGAGGATGCGTTTGTCCGACTAATACAATACAAAGCCTCCTGATAACAACAGATAGTTCTATTCTATGACACACATTCATCTTTTATTATCACATATGTAGGTGGCGTGGACATTTGCTCCATGTAGGGGGGGGGGGAGAGCAGTCGTGCGTGCGGTAACATGATTCAGCAGCATTTATTAAAGCCTGACCTGCAGCTACTCAGTCAAGTCGAGGACGGCTCAAGCGTGTTAATGACAATAGCAGAAGCGTGACGTTATCCAAACGTCCTCACGCGGCCTCCTTTCCAGCCATCCGTCCCCCCTGAATGGATGGACTAAACCGTCCGTGACATGTTGCAGTCACCCCCCCCCCCCCCCCATATCACATCTTTCATCTCAACCACTCAAGCATTCATCAGACCATCTAGCTACTTCTTCCCCCGACCAGCAATTCCTCCCGGAGTAGAGCATGAACACTGCTTCTGCATACAGCAGCTCTACGTTGTTTTTTTTTGTTCTTTTCAGCTCTGCATGCGGTGGAGTGCCGCCTGTGAAAGGCTCTCACTGCGTTAAGTGGATAAAGATCATTCACCAGGTTTCCATTCATGCGAGCCCCCCACAGGTTCGTTCCCTTAAATGCCTTCTCCGTAACGTGCCTCCTCGGAGGTTACGCAACACCTCTGACATTGATGTGTGGTAATTACGAGCTTACATAACCCAGATTTAGGTTAACACAAATTTCATGGTGACTTCATTAAGCGCCGGTGATTTTCGGTATGAGGTGGAGAGGGCAGTGATTCAGCACGCGAGAGCCTCTTTTTTTGTCATTTAAGGGTCTTGGAGGAGAAAGAATGGTTTCGAGAGGGGACGTCGTGGTTTCAAGAGCAGATCACCAGAGCCCTCCTCACTAATCTACTGCACTTGAAAGCATCAGATGTCACTGGTGCGCTGCCAGCCGCCGGTGATGTGAACGTGGAGTGGAGGAGATGATTGTAAACACATTAGCCGCCACAGTGCATCTGCAGAGAGGAGGAAATGTCACCATTTGCATGCAGGTTTTTCGTGGCAAATAAACAGCACGACTAATGGTGATTTCTTTCGTACAAGACGGGGCTCATTTGCATGCCCGTCATGCCTTTTGTCTCCCAATCATTCAGACGCCCGATACCATCAACATGCCAGTGCACTCAACAGCCTCTTCCTCCCTCCATCCCCTCCTGCCTCTGTGTGGAGCAGCATCAGAGGCAGTAATCATGCATTAATAACTGTATGAATATCACAATGCATTCGATGCACTCTGTTCTGTGTCACTCCAAGCTAGAGGGAGGGCTCTCTCTCTCTCTCTCTGTCTCTCGCCCCCCCCCCCCCCGGGCTGTGAATCTGCAGCGTTTGATCACATATTTGGGGGGCTACCGATCAGAAAGCATCGCAAGGAGCGCACGTGGCGTCAAATACAATCACGGGAGAATGGCCGCCCCTGTGCTGTGTTTTTCCACGTTTGGTAGTTGGTAATCTGGACTGGTATCCATAGCAACACTACAGAGTTTGGTGGAATAAGCTTTTAATGAGATCCCGAAAACCTTGGACGCTGCAATGCTGACCCTATCAGAACTGATTTATTGACCATGCAGGAGAGTTGATTCAGAGCACAATGCGCATTAGGTGCTTACTCATACTCATCACACACACACACGAAAACGCACACACACACACACACACACACACAGTGAAGATGTCGTTTTTTTTCACTCCCTCTAAAACAGCTGCACATGCGCACAAACCAAAATCCTTTTTTTCCCTTTTCGCCTCTCATCACAGAGACAGGGTTCTCCATTGTGCCCCCCCCCCCGCTCCCCCAACTAAAATGTTTAGCTTGCGACAGAACATCCATAATTAAATCCTGTTGCTTTAACATAAATAAATACATGAAGTCATTTTTCACAACTGCTTGGCAACTCTCTATTTATAGCTGCGGTAATGATTTATTAACGTCCTCATCAAGAGTCAAATCAAAACGGCTGCTTTTGAATTTTACATCACTTTGACAAGCCGAACGCCAACATCCAGCCACAACGAGCGACATGTCTTCCATTTAAACAAAAAAGCTGTTGAGGGTAATACTCGTAATTATGCCCACCAGGGATATACTCACTGCAAAGGCAATTTAGTCGGGTATGGTTGAGTACTATGAATGTACACAGCGATAAGGACTCGATTCAGTGAGTGACAATTAGGAGGCTCTCTGCCCCGTTGGAGGATCCCTCCAGTAATGGATCCAGGGGATGTGCAGTCTCCTCTCAACTACCTGGAAGTCTCGTTGTGTTAGGTGGCCTACTTTCCTCATGTCACGAGTAACTCTGTCTGGCTTTGTGCCGTACAAAGTCGTAGGAGTAGGTAAAGGGACTTGCATTTGTATAAAGCCTTTCTAGTCTTCCGACCACTCAAAGCGCTCTCCATTACACACCAGCAGAACGGTAACAATTTGAGGTTCGGTGTCTTGCACATGGACACTTTGACATGGGCTGGAGGAGAGTTGGGATCGAACCCAAAAGACGACCTGCTCTACCCTCTGGAGACACAGCCGCCATCTTGTAGTCTTTGTTGCTGGAGCATTTGTGGCATATTTCAGAATACACTCATCAACATGGGAGGGAAGGGAGCTTGGGGGTGGGATTTATTTGTGCGGAGCGGAACTTGAGACGATCATCGCTCGCGGTCGACCACCCAGCCGGACCGCACGCCATCCGAAAGAGGAGTCGAGAGGGAGGAGAGCCGAGATGGAAGCTAAGCAAACCCAGCTAGGACCTACAGCTGCTCCACTACCCGGTCTGCTCCGGGCTAATGTCTGGTCGCAGGAAATTCAGGCTAACCTGAAGTCTAATTTTTTAATAGGACGTCGGCCATATTATCTGTTTACATTCTTCCTGATGCAAGTTCAAAAAATGCACTATTGGAAAGCACTTCTGTTACCAACTATGAATTAAATTACCCTATAATCTTTGAATAAAAAGGTTGCGACACAGTCACTCTTCATGTGTTAGAGCAAGTCATTAATAGTTAAAACTGATATGTTTCCTCGACACGATTTGTTGTACTGCATTGTTTACACCAGACTTCACGGCGATGTGTTTGTTGCTCTAATCAAGGCCTGTATTCATCAAGCGTCATTCATCAAAGTGGGAAATCAGTGATGAAAGGCCCGTAATTCTATGGGTGGCACATATGTGGTCCAACCTAGACAATGACTGGATGGATGATGGGGTGTATAGATGTATAGACAGACAGACGGACAGACAGACAGACTAACAGATGACGGACGGACGGACGGACGGAAAAACAGATGGATGGACCGGCGGACCCACGGATCGACGGATTGGTTGAATAAGCACGTTAGCACTAAAGCTAAAGAGTGTTATCTTTCTTGATTTAAGAAATGAAGAAATGCAATATCAAGGTGAGAAGAGATATTTTACTAACGCTTGTTGACTTGACTAAGCTTGTAAAAACAAAGCAGACACTGCTGTCCTCCCAACTTGTTCTGGCTGCGTGTGAAATGCAGCTTCACTGCAACAGTGAATTTAGGCGATAATAAATCAAAACATCGCAACTCCAATCAAACTTTGCACAACATTATCTTCGTGAGGCGAGATCGAATCTAATATAGTCATTTTTCATTATTAATTTATTTCAAATGAAGGCAGAGCCACCATCACAGAGATTTCTTCACAGTGTTACAGTTCATTTCTGCAGTCTGAGTTACATTACAGAAATATATCGTCTCCCGCCTGCGAAGTGGAAGATGTCCTGCTCTCAGTGGAGAGGCGTGCCACAGCCCACAGAGGCTTTCCAACATCACTGCTGTGTGCGCAACACTGAACAATAGATGCAGTTTGTGTGTGGCATGTTTTGTAAAACCATGTGGTTGGAAAGGGCTGATATGATAATTTCACACCGCAAATTACCTGGTATTATAATTTGTGTTCATTTGAAGTGTTCACTTAAAGTCTGCTATGCAAATGACGCATTTGTAAATAACCATTATAAGATGCTGTTAATTGATTTTGGCATCATATGTTTGCATATTACTTTGGGAATTAGTTATTTACCCTTACTCATAAATACTCTTTGTACACTTGTCTAATACTTTGTGGCTCTGAGTGTCTCCCACTTCATGAATGAATAATAGATAAATAAATCCTCTTCATCTTGAAGGATGTTCAACATCAAAACTTAAACCTACAACTTTTACAATCGACCAGTTTTAGCTTCTTGCCTACAGACCGATAAGCGTTTCAACTTTCAAGCATAAAGGCAGGCAGTATTTCACATCTAGATTTCAAAGGACTCCACTTCTCAATGATTGTCGAGTCAAACTCCCATCAAGCACAGGTTTGTTAAGAAAGAGACGGGAGTATTAGAAGTTGCAATTTTCTCTTTTACCTGCTGAAAGCTGGAATGAAAAAGATTCTGCTGCGTGTGGTTAGTTTGTGCTAATGATTCTTGGCAGCACGGTCTCTCTTCAAGAGGGCTCGTGGGCACAGGAGACATCTTACAATAACCTAAGTGGTTTCTATACACGTATTGAGGTATGTTCACTTTAATGCCAGGGAGTTCTCCTTTAAGCATGACTGAATCTTGTGGGTGTTTTACTAGAACGTGTCTGTCTCGATTGTTTCCGCCTCAGGGACAATGTTTCATTATATCATAATCTTACTCTTCTGAACTGTAAGAAATGTGCTGTTTTTGGGTCAAAGATGTTACTGAATAAGAGAGTTGTGTTCAGTGACAGCAAAACATTTGCAGTCATGTACAAACATTTTTTGGGGGGATTTTGGTAACGCTGTTCTCTACATGTCTTTGTCACCTGGTTGCTGTCCTTTGATTCGCAGGCTTGGAGTTTGTTTCAAAAGTCGGTGGAGCTCCAGATCTGAGGTCAGCTGAATTTGGATGCTGGTGACTCTCACAGTCATTAACTTGAGAGCGTTGAGTGGTCGACTGAGCACATGCGGGTGCACAGGAGGCGGGCGAAAGTGGAGGATGCTCTGTGATCTTTTGTTTCGCATGGCTTCCCTCCACATGAGTTTTAATGGGCTAAACAAAGGGGAGGGGGAGGGAGTCACAGGTGTGGAAAATAAGTTAAAGAAAGAAGTCACAACTTCTGCTACAATACAATGCAGCAAAACAACATATGGTCCAACAGCTCTGATGATCACTGCCAGCTGGTTTCATATCGTCCCGGAGTTTGTCATAAATCTTTTGATATTGGACAACCTGGGGTGAGAGAGATAATTCAGATCTGAGGGTTCTGCAGTTATAAACACAGCAAGTCTAGGTTGTTATGAAGTGAGGATGTAGTCAAATGCATCACACCGGATCCCTTCTAGCCTCCAACAGTTCGTTAACATTCACGCGCACACATCTTTTATCTCATCGATAGAGACAGAGAAACACGTCATACTATGAAAACCACGCCCGCCGGAGGGGAAAAGTATCGGTGCCACAATATGCAACTAACACCTGAAACACTAACAAAATGGCTGTAGCTAGCTAGAAATCTTAGCATCCCCTGCTTTATGGTCTGTGTGACTCTAAATGGACCATAATGTACTAAATGAACATCATGCTGTATTGAAGAAGACTTGAAACTAGAGATTGAGACCATAAACTCATGTTTACAATGTTTACTGAGGTAATAAATCAAGAGAGAAGTAGAGTCATTTTCTCATAGACTTCTATACAACCAGAGGAGTCGCCCCCTGGTGGACACTAGAGAGAATGCAGCTTTATGACATGAAGCATCGGCTTCACTTTTTAGAACCTGAACTTGCCACCTGGTTAACAAGTAACAAGTTAGTGTAGTTAGCCAACGCATTTTCATAAAATACTGCATGGCTCATCCACATTCTACTATAACACAACTTACATACCGTTAAAAAAATGTGTAGCTTGACTTACAGAAATATAGCTAGCCTAAAACTGACATGTGGACAGAATGCTTGCTGGACATGTACCGTTAGACATACAGAGTGTGCATTCCTCCTGTGTATGCCTCGTGTCTTATTGCTTGTATCCTCAGTCGTTTTGGTTCGGCAGCTTATAAAAATTCAGTTCCTGGTTCTTTACCGTGTTGGTAGTGAATCCCACCACACTGCTGCTTTTAAACATTTTTCTGTTGTTTGCTAGCAGACAAAAGCGACAAACAAACACCTTCACACAACACAAAGTCAATGGAGAGCGATGAACTGTTTCCCGTCCAGTGTGAACGGGACTCAAATGCTCTAGTTCTATCAACAACGACACCAATATGTTTAGTGAAGTATTCATGAAGGTATATGAGAGAATGCCTGTTCATACTGAAAACTTAAGAATAAGTAAGATGAAATAATGTACGGGACAGCCTCACTTCACCTTAACTACACTGCAGCTCCTGCAAAGGATGTTATGGAGACATGCAAAGGCACTTCTCACTTGCAGTGGCTAGGGAGTTGGCAGAAATGCGCCCACGAAGGCCATTCCACCAGGACGCTGTGGTGTGAGCGTGAGGCAGGAGCCGGTGTGAAGAAAGAATTAACTGCATAAAGGGGAAAGATAAACACATTACTGCCTCGCTAGTCGCCCCGAGTAACATAATGAACTCCTAATCGCTGCTGAGGGTGTAATTCATCTATGAAATCAGCAGCAAATTGAGATGAGGAGAATCAGTTTCTGATCCATCTCAAGCGGTAGCTTAGCGGGGAGGATATTGAGCGGCGTGCCTCTCAAAAGGTTAGGAGTAACACTTTCCTGTCGGCATCGATATTCTGTCAGTGGAAAACTTCCCCGTCCGCTCGTCCGCCGCGCCTCGCACGCGCAGCTCACGAGTCCGGGAGACAAATCTGTATTCTGTCCGGCGCTCTCTTGCCAGATAAAAAATGACTAGAGCGTCGGGTCAGAATGTCATATTCTCAATCAACTCCAGTAACACCCGGTGTCAAATGCTTTGTTGAGTAGAGCACAGCTGTCAACAGATGGAATGCGTTCAATCAAACTTCTATTTAACATCTCCTTCCCCCAGCTCCTCCTCCTCCTCCTCCTCCTCCTCTTCCTCTTCCTCCAGCTCCTCGGCCCACTCGTCTCCCTCTCCAGAATCAGGCATGACAGTGTGTGTTGAGCCCAAGGCGAGTGAGAGTTAAGATAATGGCATCTGGAGCTGCTGGCACCCCCATCCGCATCGCTCCTCAGGCGTTCCAGGATCCTGCTGCTGAACATCAACCCCTTCCTCCGCCTTTCTATGCCTATTTCTGTCTGCGGTGGTCCTAGTGTGGGTTTCCAAGCAAATCAGAGCCGTGCGAATGTGAAATCAAAAGAAAATGAACCATAACTTATACAGTCACTAAATGTGTGTGTGTGTGTGTGTGTACGAGCTCTCCCTTTATGCACCGTTTGTGTTTTCATTTTGCGTTTGTACAAATATTCATGTGCGCATGTGTTTGGACCAGATAAAAACAGGGCCGAAGGAATGAAAGAGGAATTTGTGAGAGGAGGGAGAGAGACAAGACAAAGAGAGAGAAAGCTACAGAGAAAGAAATGACTCACCTTCTCTGCCGACTGGGCCGTGCCAAAGAAAATCGGGATGAAGGCCAGCCAGACTATGCAAGTGGTGTACATAGTGAAGCCGATGGGCTTGGCTTCGTTGAAGTCTTCCGGTACGTCCCTCGTCTTGATGGCGTAGATGGTGCAGGTCACCATCAACAGGATGCTGTAGCCCAGCGAGCAGATTATCTGCAGGTCTGTGATGTCGCACTTCAGCACGCCGCGGGCCAGCATGGGGTTCATGGTCTTCTGCTCGTCGTAGTCGACGATGGTGTTCGGAGGGTCTACGGCGAACCACACCAGCACGCCCAGCAGCTGCACGCAGATCAGACTGGAGGTGATGGCGATCTGGGAGGTGGGACTGATGAAGCGCGGGGCCGTAACCGTCTGCTTGCCCTGCTCGAAGATCCGATAGATGCGGTTGGTCTTGGTGAGCAGCGCCGCGTAGCTGATGCACATGCCCAGGCCCAGGAAGATCCTCCTGAAGGCGCACACGGCCACGTCGGGCTTGGCGATCATGAGGAAGGTGATGATGTAACACAGGAAGATGCCAGTTAGCAGCACGTAGCTCAGCTCTCGGCCCGACGCCCGCACGATGGGGGTGTCGTTGTGGCGCAAGAACGTCGCCATGACGAAGATGGTGGCGATGATGCCGAGCATGGCCAGGAAGACGGGGATGATCGCCCAAGCGGAGTGCCACTCCAGCTTGACGATGGGGATGGGCTGGCAGGCGGTTCTGTTGGGGTTGGGCCTCATGTTGTAGGCACACAGTCGGCAGGAAGTCTCGTCGTACTGGTACTGGTAGCCGTCGCACAGCTCGCAGTGCCAGCAGCACGGCATGCCCTTTACCCTCTTCTTCCTCTCTCCGGTTTTGCAGGGCAGACTGCACACCGAGATGGGCACCTCCTGCTCCCCATCTGGCCACTGAAGCTCCTCCAGCTGGTGGAGAGATGACACACGGCACAGGGAGACAGGGTTAGCGACGGAGCGATAAACCGGAGGTACCGCTGAATGTGAAAAACCATGTGGATGAAGAGAAACACCGGCCGTGAGTCACAACTTATTAAGCCGTTAATTACTACATTATGCTCCTCATGAGGTTCTTTGCAAGAACAAAGTACAATGCAATCTCTGCGAGCATGCACAAAAGATGTGAACCCATTCGAAAAAACAATTAAACCAACGCAGTTCATCTTTCCTCCCAGCTTCTTGGAGGGATTGCCTTTTCTAATACTTGAAAGTAATTGAAATCACCATGGCAACAGATCCCACCTTTGTTCAGTGAGATAAAGACAAAGGAACGGGAGACGCAAAAGACATTATGTTTTAATACAGAAGCCGGTGAGGTATGAAATATGTGGTGATAAGGACGGGGAATGGGACTTTGGGATTGCAGAATGCCTCTTTTAGAGTTTGCAGAGCTATTCCTATTTATGATCTTGTCATCAGAATGAACGCTGCGGTATACAGACGCACCGAAGAACTATCTGAAAGTCCAATCGAGGGAAGGCCCCGAGGTGCTTCATGGTTTAGACTCACACTATAATCTCAGCGCACAAGTCAGCCTTAAAGCAGCAGTGAAGAAATGGAATTTTTAGGGCTCTTACATATTTATTTTTTCGGGTTATAAAAGCTTTCATAATACTCTGAGCTGATCTTTTGATTTATAATGAAAGTCTACTGATCCATGGCTTTAAAAAAGCACCAGAAGATTCATGATTCTCACAGCAACGTATGGTGTGAGCCAAGTAACCAAAATAAATCACTTACAAACAAAAACAGAGCTACACGTTCCAGTGGTATGATGATTAAACAGGTGTTTGCTTTGCTCTAAATCTGCTCGACATGTCAGATATAAAAGGTGCTTTGAGAGACAGAGTGGCATTACACTACATGGGAGAGGAACACAAATTAAATTCCCTTAATGTGAAGTGAGTTCATTGCTTAAAGGAACCCAGTGGAGTTTGAGAACCATCGAGCATTCGTTTATGAACGCGTCCCCATTTTTCATCGTCTCATATACGCTCACAAGGACGTACGTGCACACGAGTGACATAATACGCAGTCCGGCCAACAGCTTCACACCGTTACACTCATCTACAGGTGGCAGTGATGCGCCAAGAAACACAGCAGCGTGCCAGCAGCAAAGGCAAGGAGGAAGAAGACTGCACGCTAGCAGACAAGCTGTGTGTTCCAATGCTATCTAGTACGCCAGGAAAAGATTTAGTATGTCCAAATACATAGTATGTAGTAAATGCAGTATGCTTTTCTGGCTGCTCTGACCCTGATATATGAGCAAGAGGTTCAAAGTTCAAGGTGCAGCGTTAAGATGAATGCGTCCTGCATGCAACAATATGTACTTTGAAAAGGCAGCTGCAGATTTGTACTAAAAGTAAAAAGAAAATGGATTAGGAATGCAGTAATGGATCTAGAAGATGCATGATTTTAAATACTAAATTGGTTTTGTTTACGTCTTATGAGGATGGACAGGCATGCATCACCTTTGTTCAACCTCAAGGATGCACACAATGCATTTTTAGAGAGGAACACCTTTAATACTCCACGGTGCACCTTTAAAGTAACGCACTCGTTTTCCTGCTGAGACTCAGATGAAAAGATTGATCCCACTCTCATGGCTGTCCGTTAAATACAAAGCTGCTGTGCAGTCAGCAGCCGGTTAGCTTAGCACAACTAGAAGCATGAGGACACAGCCTGCCCCCAACCAATCCACAACCTCTCAAGCTCACTAATTGGCGTGTGCTATCTAGTTTGTTTAATCCGTGTAACAAAACAAAACCAGTGCTCGTTGCCTGGCAATGTCACAGTCTGACACACAGAACCCCTGTAAAGCCACCGCTTGTCATTTTTACACTTTTTCGTACCGATCAAACATACGAGACATAACCTGCTAATTAGAGAGCTTTAGAGGTGCAGGCAGGCAGATTTCTGTTAAACTAAGCTGGCTCATACGCAGCATACAGACATGAGTGTGGCATCAATCTCGTCGTCTAATTCTCTGCAAGAAAAGGAAAAAAGTGTTTATGCACAAAATGTCAAAATGCAATATTTCTCCTCCCCGCTCATCTGTTAGTTTTCTGTGGCGCCAAATGGAATTCAATCCGCTCTGAGCAAACATCAAACACGGGGAGATCGCCCCGGACTAACCACCGTCTCACCTCTTGTACCCGTACACTCACATAACTCATGTTAATCTGAAACATAAACACTCACATAACTCATGTTAATCTGAAACATGAACACTCACATAACTCATGTTAATCTGAAACATAAACACTCACATAACTCATGTTAATCTGAAACATAAACACTCACATAACTCATGTTAATCTGAAACATGAACGTCAGCAGCAAAAGAAACTCCATCAGGTGAAAATATCATCACATACAACAGGAATCCAGCCAAGGATACCAACAGTGTCGCCTCCTCCAAATGTGGCAACTGCCAATAATTGCAGATACAGAGACACTCACACACACACACCTACAGTGTGTGTGAGTGTGTACCTGTATGAGAAACGTCTTGCTTCTGCGGTGTCTGGATAGATCATCATCTGCCATCTATCTGGGGTCATGAAGGAGCCATTTGTTATTTGGACGATGCTCTCTCCGATTACACACAGCGTGGAAACAGTAATGAGACCAACAGCTCTGTTGCCATGGAGACCGGAAGCGAGATTTTCGACACCTTTGGACCCATGCGGCTGCCGTAGTGCTTCATTTTGGCTTCGCTTCGGTTGTTAATTTTAAAATGACGATTAGAGCTTTTTGTGAGCGCTACGTTGAGCTATCGATGAACGTAAAAGCGCATCAGGATGAACCTCCGACGTGTTTGCTCCGCGTGCGTCACTGAACAAAGTGAGAGCTGTTGCATTGGGATGGAATTGAGTTGTAGCAGCATATTAGTTTGTAATCACACACAAAAAAAAAAAAAGAAGAGTGCAGCACAAATCTTCGGCAACAGACGTTGTTCCACCTGTGCCATCCGATCCATTCCGTTGAGTTTAATTGGTGAACCAGAAAGCCATTATGCAAATGTTAAGTCATCTGTATGTAAATCTCATGTTTTTATGTGTAATCGGAGTTGCAGAGAAAATGTTCCACTCGGGTCTCATCCCGTCTTAAAGCATGCGCAGTTTGTTTGCCTTGAAGTAGAACAAAACTCATCCGTGTCTTTATTGTCCGCATGAATCATCGGGGCCCGTTCTTGTGTTGTGACAGTGAGATCCGTCATTGACGGCTACAAACCAAACACCTTGCACCAATAAAAGCAGTGCAGCAGCTGTCTTCCAGCTCCACACCTGACCTGATGTTAGACATCATTTTTTGTTCTTGTAGGTAGTTATTTAAAGCTCCCATGAAACAAAAAATGCCCAAATCCGTGTTGTTATCTCATGGCTTCTGCTATCTTTTGAATGTGGAAGTTAAATTGTCACATATTCTCCTATTAGAGTCCTTCTGTGTGCTGTCGTGGGTGTAGCTGACAAGATGTGATCATAGATTTAGAGTTTCATCATGTAGAGTAAAAGCTACAGAGCACCGGGAGTAACACAGGAGGTCCGTTTGCAACAACACCAACATCTTCACTTGGGTTAAAAACGTGTTGTTCTGTTCCTCCCATTCATACATCTTCCATCCTCATGCAGTGGGAGAAGAGTGATCTCCAACAAATGATCTTGTTAATTGTCGTTCTTATTTCTACTTTCTTCTTTTTAGTGTTGAACTCTCTAATAAAGCCCTCACTGAAGCTTTAACATCCTTTTACAGGTGGAAACATATCAAAGCCCTTTTTAACAGCATTCACAATGTGACTGACTCAAAGTACCGCGTTGTATCACCTTTTACACACCGACGTTTACACCTTTTGACGGTTTAAGTGCATGTTTTTTATTCGTTTTAAAAGCAGCCGTTGGCACATTTCTGCATAATTTGCAAATCTTTGAAAAGATGTTTCAATGATGAATATAAATGTGTTTTATTTAACAATAAGAGTCTAATAGTAACTTACTGTAGGAGTTTGGAATATGTTTAACATTTGGCTCACATTAGTAGGCAACAAATCCTTTACCCTCGCTAGATTCTGTTTTTGCACCTAAAATACACCAATTAGGCTGAAAGTAAGACGTTTCTGCACCTGAGCTCTCTCCGCATTTGAGATGCTAATAATGTGCAAACCACCCCCCCCCCCTTTGTCACACAGGAGATGTCAATCTTTTGAAAACACAGAAAGCCTTAGTGCTTGTACATCGTTCGCGTCGCTGAGCGCAGACATCCTGCTTAGACACACAAGCATTTGAACAAGGTTCTTTGTTCTGTCGTCTGTGTATCCGGTGTCGGTGCATCGTCATACCCTGAGCTGCAGGTTCTCCACCCACTGGCCCACCACTCTATACTCTGGGGTGGAGGAGTTGGTCATCTGGAACTGGAACAGGTCGTAGCGTCCTGGAGCATCGCCGTTCTTGTTGAACATGACCGAGGTGCCGGCGCTGCCTGTACAGAGCGAGAGAGAGAGAGAGCAAAAAGCAGGGATGGATGAAAAGTGTTAGACGCTGGTGTGACAGAGCACAGCACCTCTTCTAATAAGAGCAAAAACATGAACTTTTAACCCTCACAGTGGTGGAGGCCCTCATGGACCACACAGGCTTTAAATCTGCTACTCCCAGTTAAAACACAATAACCTCTATGATAATCAGCACAGGGAAGAACGCTCCCTACTGACCAATATAACACTTCCTCACCTGCTTCCTATGCATCATCGCGGCTGCACGATGGCCTCTGGAGGAATTCATTTTCATATTGGTATACATGCTTAGATGTGTGACCTCTTGGGCCGTGCTCACGTATCAGAAAAAAACACCTCCTCGGGTCAAAAGCAATGCATTCCAATCACACAGGGGACAACAACAGGGGCTGCAGGGAGGATAAACAGGTCAGCCAAAGCATCATATGGTCCCCATCTGCTCTCAGAGTGCAGCAGCCTGTCCCAAGCAGAGCCATGAAGATTTCACTAATGAGCTCAGAGAGGACGGCGCACACCTGAAACATTACGCACGAGGAACATTACATTATTCATTTATTTTTTTTAATGGGTATTTGTGCGAGCTCTCGGGCCCGTCAGTTGCGTCCGCGTGTGCAATATCGCTCAATTATGACTGCAGAGTCGGAGCGAGATATCGTGTTGATGCAGATGCCATCTCCCTCGCAGCAGCCAATGCTGAGTGGCATTAATGGGAAAGAACGGTTGTACTCTATTTTATACATGAGGTCTGCATTGTTGATGAGGTCACTTCTACTTTCGCACAATGCTGAGACAATGAACAAGTGCTGCGTTTTAAGAATTCACCTTGGCACTGCATATAGCAGCTCGTAAGCACGAATGGAGATACCACCTTTGAAATGGGACGAGGGGAGTCTGATGACACTTGGCATGGGAATTAAGGACTTTAATAGCTCTGGCTATAAAAAAAAAAGTATAGAGGAAGGACCAGGAGCATATGTCCAAAACCCTTTTGGGAACATGTGGTGGTTTTTTATCTGGAACAGAACTCGTGGCTTTTGGATGGAAGGACACTGCACCTTTTTCCTTAGTTTTTTTTAGCCAGAAGGGAATTTCATGTCCCTCCAGCTTTTTCTTCCAAGGACATTTGTCATTGAGCATTCTACAAAAGTTTCAGGCCCCAAGACTCTTGTAAAACAAGAGAGACAAGAGGTAGCAATGTGAAAAAAAAAGAAAAAGCCCATTTCAGGTGACAGAATACGGGGGCAGTATAAATAAAACACCGTGGACAAGCACCCAAATGTTCCATTCTGACTTTGTGACACCATTTTGCTTTATAAATGTCAGTTTATAAGACCTTGATGCAGAGCCACAAACCCCTCATTATCTGCTGTTATGCAAAGTGACAGCACATATATTTCACTTTAACAATGCAGAAATGGCCCTAATTCACAAGCATCGGTGTGTCGGCACATTAACTAAAGCAGGACGGGTGTTCAGAATTGATTGCTTGTGAAGCCCGTAGTAGTAAAAAAAATTCCCTCAACGCTACAAACCAAACCAAAACTCAGTGGGTGGCAGTCACCGCGCTGTCACTTCTGCCTCCACCAAACAAGACAGTCGACTCGTTGACACAGTGAATGAAGATGTTGACAAGGTATTGACTCCTGCGAGCAGAAGCGATGACAGGGACATCATTCTTCCTCTACGACCCGGCAAAGGAACCACGTACAGCAACACAAACAAACACAGAAAAGTCATTCAGCAAAGTGACATGAGTGATTGGACACTTGGCGCTCTTCAGCTTTAGAGCAAATAATTAAGCGGCGTCTCTGTGTGCGCAGATTAAAAAAAGAAAATAGGCAGCATTAGAAATTCCGTTCTGTTTTCTATTGCCTGATGTCTTCAAGGAGGCAAAGCGGTCTGTGTAGGCTCCTCCGCAAGAACGCTGTCTAAGATGAAAGATGCATGCGTTGGCATGTGGCTGTGAACTAAGACATGACAAAAGTGCACTGCCGCTGCGCCGAGCAGTGTGGGTGGACTGGGGATCCACTGCTGTGTTTCTTTCGCATCATTATTCTCTCCCCGTTTTTTTTTTTTTGTGCCTCTCACTCTTCAGCTCTGTGACTCCAGCACAGCGGGGAGATCAACAAAGGAGGCTTACACTCCTTCGCTCTCAAACATACATTAGCAGTTGCACATGCAGCGGATAACGTGCGTGGTTCCTGTCTCTAAATGCAGCGAGGGGCAGTGAGATACAGCTGACGGAGCCACAGCAGAAACGACCTCTGCTTGCCAGTTAAAGAAAGAAGAAGAAGAAGAAGAAGAAGAAGAAGAGGGGTTGAGAAGGTAGTGATCTTATTTTTGGCTGAGGTGAAATGAACATGCTCTTCGTTGTCAGTGCCACACGGAGGTGAATATTTTTCAGAAGCTGAAAATAAAATATTCAGCACATGTCCAGATGGTTGTTGAGATTGGACAGCAGATTCTCCATCCCCTGCATGAATCTGCTCTTACTTAAGGTCTCCTTGAAATTTTAGCTGCACATGCAACTGCATATATACACACAGTATATATATATATATATATATATATTCTGTTTCCATAGTTCCACCTTAAAGTCTGTGGGCTTCTCGTCTGCTGCAGCTCTGCACCGCTGCCATAGCGACAGTGTTAGAGGACGGCCGGCAGCTCTTTAGCCGTTAGCTCACTGACACAAGTTTGTCTTTTGTGCACAAGTGATCGGGATCAATGTGTTGCAAACACTGATCAACAAAACAGAAAATGTGCACGGGAACCACATAGTTTTCCAGCGTAGTGTCGCCTGTTATATTTATAATCTGTTAAAGAAGAATGCTGGAGAGATTCTGATGTTCTTCTTGTTAACATCAATCAAACTAAGTACTGTTTGTGTAAAGCCTGGTACATCGTACTCCTCTGCGCCTCAGACCTCCACGAAACTATTAAAAACACATCAAACGTCACATCAGTGCACTTAATTATGCTAAACATGGGCTCTGCTGTTTATCTTCATCCCACATACACCGCCCCGCTGCCGGAATACTCACCAGTGCAGCAAATGTGTATTAATCTGCGGCAAAAAATAGTCCCAAACAAAAACACTATTTGCTCCTTTTTCAGAATTGTTTCCCAATTTCTTTTACATTTTTCTATTTGTCTCATTCCCTGCCTATGGTTTTTAGAGTGCTAAAGTGCATATGTTGTATTTGAAAGTATTAGTTTATACTTGTGCCTTTTTCATGTATTCATTGAGGCAAAGAAGCACGGGTTTCCTTCTCTTTGCTTCTTTTAGTTTTTTTTAGACTGCAGTTTATATTTTGTGCAAGATTTAGTGTTGGAAACATACAATGAAATGAGGCAAAATTTTAAAGAATCAAATGAAACGAAACACCAGGATCTTTAGTGACTTGTTGGTACAAAATGTCTATCCCGGTAAAACACCTACAAGTACACTTTTCCCCCACATGTCTCATCAAATCCTACATATAAAGCATCATAGTGGAGTATTTAACACTGAAGAAAAGAGCTCGGTCCACCTCTAAAAGTGGGCCAGTTTAGTAAGAGGCATGCGCTGTTTTCTGACTTTAAACAGCTGAATCTAATCTAGATCATTTTGAAAAGACACAACGTACTTCAGAAGAGCCTCCAATGATGACTGGCTGATATACACGCCAGCGCATTTGTCATGACAAGAGGCCTCTATTGTATTAAACTCATCTCCCATTTGGGGCCATTGCTCCACTCACTTCTGCATTTCAGAGCCGCTGTCATTAATAGCTGGTTGCCATTAATTGTTAAGTATCTTCCTCATCACTTTCTGTGCGGGACTGAATAATGTAGAGTTTGAAGTGCCGGCAGACCCATAACGTATCATATCGGCTCAAAATATCACACAGATCCAAGAGATGTTTGAGCTTTGAATGAAGCTGAATGCAGATTTACATTGTAGAAGCCCACAAGAAACAAGGTGCATAAAACAGAGGAGGTGGTATTATTGATTAAGTCATTAAATTAAATGTAATGCTCGTTATACTCCCAATATAACTGCATATATGTCCACAGTTGAGTTGTTCTCTAAATTGCTTTTTGAAAGCACACTGTGGATTGGTGTGGACACAGCAGCTTTGAGTACTTGGAGGATAAAGCAGTGGTTAAATGAATTGTTCGTCTATCTTGCCAAGCGTTAGATGAGAAGGTTCATGCCAGACTCCAGCCTGTCAGCTGTATTCTGGGTTTAACATGAACATTCATGTGCTGCGGTTAGCTTGATCAAATATGCATATTTGTGGCAATTTCCTACGTGTCTGCAGGTTTTAAAGCAATTGTTTGATATTTGGGGGAATATGCTTATTTGCTTTCTTGCCAAGAGTTAGATGAAAACATTTAAACCTCTCTGGCGCCTGGAGAGTAAATAATTAGCATGAAGACAGCTCGTCTGGCTCCATCAAGGATTAAAACTAGAATTACAAGTCGTGTTGGAGTTTACATCCATGTCTGTCCAAAGTGTCATCACATTCATCATTTTATTTGTGTGAAATCGTCATAATTAGCATTTGAATTATTGCGTTATGGCCAGAGATGCGTTTGTGAGGTCACAGTGAGCTTTGACCACCAACATTTAGTACCAGCACCTTCCACGCTAGTTAACGAACACGTTGTATCTCGTTTGTTTAGCGTGTTCGCTGTTCCACGGAAGGTTTTGTAGCGAACTACGTCTCAAAACCACAACTTGTTTTCACACTTTTGGTTCGGATCAAACCAATGAATGAGTGAGCTTTAGAGGTGAGCCATGCTAAATGTTCCCCTCTGTTTCCAGTCACTGTGCTAAGCTAACCAGCTGTTGGCTGTAACTTTATATTTAGCCTACACACGTAACACACGAGTCGTACCAATCTTATAATCCAACTCTCAGCATGAAAACAAATAAGTGCACATCCCACAATGTGGAGCTTCTCTTGTTACTAATGTAGAAGGGTCAGTTGGCTCATTTAAACTCATTTGTAAACTAACTAGTTTTTAGTCATTTTCTCATAGACTTCTATACAACCAGAGGAGTCGCCCCCTGGTGGACATTAGACAGAATGCAAGTGTAAGGCACTTCAGCACTGGCTTCACTTTTCAGAACTGGAGGTTGCCGCCTGCTTTTACCTCATTATGTTTACACATTCTTTGAGTGAAGTATATCATTCTAATCTACTGTTGATTATACTGTATCAAAAATGTCCAAAACTCTGCAGAAAGTAAAAACATTAGACTTTTCTTACCCATGCATTCTGTGAGCATCTGATAACATCTCCAATGCGTCACTCACCGTTGAAGCTGGTGCTTCGTATGTACTTCAGCAGAGTCTTCCCCTCGGCGGACTCCATTTGTGGACAAACGCCAGGATGATCGGGACACAACTCCCTCTGCATGTTGTGCAGAGCGTGGGCCATGGCGTACACCGCGTCAATCACAAACTGCACCTTCCCTTCCTGCTCGTACTTGGATTCGCTCCCGATGCGCTCCTTGCCTGAGGGAGGGGGAAAAAAGGGGAGAAGGAGGAGAACTTACAGGCAAACACACCGTGAGCCATTAGACATTACATCCTCTCAGCACCCGCTATCATCCCCAGCTTCAGTTTTTATTCCTCCATTTACCATTTGCTGCCACCGACTTCAATTGTGATTTTGTAGGAATTAACACCTAAAGGGACAATGTGGCAGAGCAAAGTAAGAAGACACATTTAATTCCCAAGTGGAAAACATCAAGCAGAGCTGTGAGACAGAGTGTTTGTGACGAATGCGGCGGGGCTCGGATTGAATTACGGCGGCGTATTGCTGAGCGATAGGCTGCTGAGAACGGGGCCTCACTCTGCAAGGTGATGAAGATCGCCATGAACTTTAGTAACATACTCTTCTACAGTGGCTTCCTGCTCTTTTATATCCTCTTCCCAGTGCACTGCCCTTTCACTATGGGCTGCTGTAAAGGTTTTGCCTCGCGCTGCTGGTTACTCTGCTTGAATACGTAATGTTCAACCTCAGCTGGGTTTCTGTTTTTGGAAGAAAAACAGAAACAGCTATTCTATACCGCCGGCAGATGAAAGCTGCATTTCATATTGTAACAACAAAAATACTACTATTACTTTTAGTGACACTAATCATCATAATTATCATCAATCATCATCATCATCTCAATATTCAAGCTCCCAGTTAATAAAAAGGCAGCATCGAGGAAATAAAAGACAGACTTCTCCTCAGTGATAGCTGCTCTTAGCTCCCATGGAGAGCTCCGCGGTGGGGCAGATGGTGGTAATAGGACACATGTAAGAATGTGGGAGACTTGCATAAACTAAAGGAGGTCAGAAGCAATCTATGCTGACATTTCGGGCCATTTTTCAGAACTTAACACACATTTCAGCCCACGCATAACCTTCCTGCTTTTCAAAGCTCCGCACAGGATGCTAAATGGACAGTTGTCTAACGCAAACGTCTCCCAGTATTCAGCCTTCATAAATATCAGCTCGGCTGCTTGTGTAGAAGGAAGAGAATATAGAGACGGAGAAGATAAAAAAAGACATTTATGGGCATTTTACAGAGGGATGGTGGGGCTCACTGAGTGGACCAGCATCTTCTTGTCTTTGACGCATGACAAACGACGGCAAACAGGAGATTATGAAGGAAACCAAACCCCTTCTGCAAACAGTCATTTGTGTCACGCTGCCATTACCGTCATCCCGTATGCAAGCAAGAATTAATACAGCATCCCACATCACAGGCATCATCCGACGAGGATAATGAATGCAGCGCAATGCCTGTCAAACCGTTGACAGGCACAGTTTAGGTAATACGAGAATGCATCACTGTTAACAACACTATCATTAATGCTGCTGCGAAGACAGTGATAAAGCAGAATGGGGGCATGAGCGGTATTCACTTTTGCTTTCTGTCATTTTGCCTGTAATTTCCAACCTAAATAAAGTGCACCTGGCTCTGTGCAGTTCGTACACACGGCACGACTCTGCTGAGCTGTCAAGGTGACTGGGTTAAGGGGGAAGAGAGGGAATAAGGGATGTAAGAGTTACAGGACATTAGCCAGAGGAGCAGACGGTCTGTAACTGTAGTATGACTAAGACGCATGGTCACATTATTACTCTAATAATAAACTCCGCCTGTCCTGCGCCCGCTGGGCACAAACACCTGGTGTTAGACTTTCTGGTTGCACCGCAGACAAGAAGGGTTGAATTAAAAACAGTCGATCTGCAGCTACTAATGTGAAACATAAGGTCAAGTTCATGACAACCTGACAAGGAAGGGAGGGTGAAGATACGCATCGCCTATTAGTGTAGTACCACTTCACGCGTGTCAAAACCGGTGTACCTGTGCATTTACGGCTCGTGTCCTCTCTCTTCGAGGCACTGAGGAGCCTGCAGTCAAAGTTTTCCTCCCAGAATTCGGCGAACCACACGTTCCTGCGGTTGTTCTCCAGGGTGAGCCCGGTGAAGTATTCATCGAACCCTGCGGGTGGAGGAAAAGAGGAGGAACGGCTCAGTTCCGGACCAATTATCGGAAATGAAGCGGAAAACTTGCTGCAGCGGTGTCGCGGCAGGTTGGTGGTGCTGGTGGCCGCTCGGTGTTCAAAGAAAACCCAGCAAAAAAAAGCACTACTTCATCAAAAATTGACCACGGAGGTTCCTCTTCCTCTTAAGCCCCATGGAACTTTAATCACTTCTTTCATCTAGGAAATTACATTAATTAAAAAACAGGATGCATAGTGAATAACGCAGGGATTGTAAGCGGTGCCGCAGCCTGTTGCCTCAGGCCGAAGGGTCCTGCAGGTGCTGCACAGGTTTTTCTTCCCTTCATTAAATCCATAACAGAAACAGATTGAAGGCATGATGTTTTAGCTTAGCACTCATTTCAAACGGGCATTAGGCGCCTGTGTGAAGCGTTAGCTTGAGGAGAGGTAACTTGCTGCAACAAAGAAAAAGAAAAGCTTGTATGCTGCATTTTGTTCTCTTGTTTGTGCAACTTTACCACCCGATGTGGGTCAGGGAACTGAGCAGGGACAAACTTCACCGTGGTGCAGTATTTCTTCTTTTTTTTTACCTTTTGCTGAACAGTTTCCTCGAGAATAACAATCATTTCACATTTTAAAGTCCCTCTGTCTGTGTCTCCACTCTCTGTTATCCAGTCATATCAGATGAGTCGTGGGTAGAGGTGATAATGTCTAATCGGAGCCGAATGACTCAGCTGATTTTCTTTTCAAAAGACCATCAATGATGCACGGTGGATTAATAATATTCTGCCTCCAGAGTGTACATGTGTCCTGTGCTCGAGCTCCCCTAATTACGGGAAGCTTCATACAACTCAGACTTTCACATCTTTTGCTCGATTGTCATGATGAGTGGTTGTCTGGATCTGTGACACCAGACAAAATCTGCTGTGAATATTCTATTTCTGTGGTCAATTTGTACGCTGTACAGGACAACCTCCTCGTGGGTGCAGCTGCAGAGAAAAGCAGCTCTAAGCACTAGAATATAATTGATGACAGTATTTCTTTTGCAGTTCGATGACAGAAATTGTTAAAAACGATAAAAAGACATCAATGCTTAAAATTAAAAACTGAATTAAAGCTTTTTCTCTGACTCATCCTTTTGATCCATTAGAGACCAGAGACACTGATTTCTCCACAGAGACTTTTCCTTTGTTAAAAACAAACGTGTAAAACCACACGGATTCATTTATCTGAAACGATGGCAAAAGGTGACAAAGTTTTCATTTATTGGTTCCGGTATCTAATAAAATCGACAGAGTAGCCAATTTGTCCACACTGACTTTAGTCTGGTCGCGTACAACCCACGGCCAAATGTAACAAGGTCACACTTGTTCTCTGAGGATTGTCGAAAGTCATTGTGAGAAATGTAGAAAATTGCCAACTGAAGTAGAAATAGACGAGGCATGAGGGAGATGTGGGAACATCAAATGTGAGAGGGGTCACTCCAAGTCCTGACCCCACAGAGAATTAACAGCTGAGTCAGCAGTTCATCATCTTTTAGCTCGTTGTTTTGGTTTTATGGCCTGCAGACATATACTGTGTATAAGAAGTGGACGTAGTTACCATGACGTCACACATTGGTTTGTGGCGTTTTATAGCTTGAGTTTAGCATTTTGGGTGTCGCCATCTTGGTTTTCGCTTTGTCTTTTGCAAACAGAAGTGACACGAGAGGGTGGAGCTACGTAACTACAACCGAACGCCGAATAAGACATTTTTAGGCGAACCAAAAATAAAAGACGACAGAAGGCGATTCCTCTCAACAAAATTAAAAGTAAAGAAAGAAAGACAAACGCACAGAGCGTGTACGTACCTTCAATGGAGGAGCGTTTGGGCAGTATAGTGACCGCTCCCACCGCTACATCCTCGAGCTGGTGGATCGGGCTGCTCTTGGCCCCCCAGCTGTCAGATCCAATCCACAGGAAATGGCCCACTTGATTGGCCCTCTTGGAGGAATTGAGAACTCCCCTGCAAGGACGACCGTGTGTGAATTAGGAGATATAGCTCAGGGGGTGCATGCAATCCAATATCTATTACACAAAGGCACAGCCAGCTTTAAGGAGGAGCTCGGACATCACAGCTCTGCCGTGTGCAGCTTATCTCATTAAAAGTTCAGAGAGGGAAAGCAGAGGAGCCATTTTGTTTGTTCATATACGTTTTGTGTGTTTTATCTGAAGACAACAGGGAGTTAGAAGCATTATCTCCAGCTCATCGTTTCTTCTACATTTCACCAGCATGCATTCTAAATATACAAGCACTAAATGTTTGATTCTTTGTTTCTTTACATAAATACTTTTCACGGGGCATTGTAAATGAAACAGTATCTATCTGTTGCTTTGTTGTGATCTGTATTTTGCACGTCTCCTCCGAGGCAGGGTTGTGTTTGCGTTGTTGAAGGTGTGTTCGTGTGCGCCTGGTAAATCTGCGCCTCTGGCCTGTCTGCGGGAGCTGCTGCTCGGAGATTAAAGACGTCAACATGGCAAGCCATCAGCGCGCCCGTGCGACACGGGGCGAAGCCAGAATGCGCGGCGCTCCTCACCGTATATCTTCTTCGCTGGCGAAGATGATGACTGCCCGCGAGTGCTGCGTTTCCAGCAGTTGTTGGATGGCTTTGTCGTAATCTTCCAGCTTGGGGTTGTGGGGAATTTTCAAAGACTGGGCGATGCAGATTCCACCTTTATTAACGGGAGAGGGGTGAGAAACGGTAAGGCCTCTGGGATGATC
>NW_022280035.1:1131655-1197850 GCF_004355925.1 Anarrhichthys ocellatus | reverse complement strand
ACACACACACACACATATATACACACACACACACACACACACACACACACACACACACACACACACACACACACACACACACACACACACACACACACACATACACACACACACACACACACACACACACACACACACACACACACACACACACACACACACACACACAGTTACGGAAATCTCACCCATATGGAAATGGGGAAAAAAATCTGATTTGATGGTGTCGTCATGCTTGCTATTAAACTCTCAATGACGATTCTTACAGTGTGCGCATTTACATTGAGGCGGCGATCTGAAAGCCACAGCGGCGTGCGATGCAATGCTCAAACTGCGCCTGCCGACTGAGCAGCAGACTCATTTCACAGTTATAAACATATCTGCTGTAAAGAAATCCAACAGTCCACACCGACGGGGGTCATAAAGCTACAGCTTTCACATTATGGATTTGAGCGAATCCAGCAGCTCGCCATTGACTTTTCATTTGAAGTCATTATCAAGCATCTCTTGTTGGACCCTGAACCAATCAGATAGCACAGCCGGCACCAACAAACAAAGAGGATATTAATCCTGACAATAAATCATCCTCAGACAGGTCACCACTAACGAGTTCGTGCAGGATGAAGGGTACCGATTGCTTCCGTGAGTTGCTACATATTCGGCACACTATACGTATTATCACAATTGGCTTTTAGCCGTTTGCTGGATATTGTTGTCTTCTGGGGTTATATTCAGCAGCTCATTATTGAGTGGCGAAGCAGAATTATATCCTTCATTAAAAAAAAATTAATAATGAAAAGAGTTTTCATTATTATCTGGCATGGTAATTACAGGTGCGGAGGACAAGATAACCTTTGAGGTGCTTTGGATAAACAGATAATGTGATCACCTGTGCGAGAGAGCTACTGTAGGCCTAGATTTGATGCAGCAGCCTGCGTCCTGAGTCAACAGCAAAGCTCTACTCAAAACCAATTAAAATTTCTCCCACTCAAGCCTTTTTAATAGCCTACCCAATAACCTTTCAGTTTGAGTTTCCCTGAGTAGACGGAGCAATGGAAGGAATCTTCTAATTGCCGGTCTCCTCAGGCTCATTACTTTGATATAAACAGCTTTTATCTGGCAGATCACACATCTCCAGTCACGGTTTATTGTGGCATTTCAAAAGGCAGAAGATAGAAGAATGACAAGTGCTGAACCTCCTCGCAACTGTTTTATTTATTTTTTCAAGTATCAGCAGACAGAACGAGGGATATTTCTCGCTGCGAGAGAGAAAACATTTTGTATGTGCAGAAAAGAAGACCTCTGGGGTGGCTGCTGTTATCCTCCCTAAGTGGACAAAACATAAAAATGGAGATCCGACAAATGGCCAAGCTGTTGCTTAAGGGTTTGTGGTATCCCGTTAGAAAGTTTAACACGCTCGGTATCATTTGTTGCCGAGCAGCCGGCGTTGTAAGTCTCCAAGGGACAACACCAAAGCTGCGTTTCAGTACGCAGATTTCAGTTGGTTTTTAGCTAGAAAGCCTTCAGTTTGACACTGCACTTCTAGGTTTCTGTTTTAGGAAAATCTAGCACTGTAAAATATCAGATTCTGCCGTATTAGCGGCACCTTTCAGTTCCAGGGGGTTTTATGTCTATATTTTATGTCGGTATCAAAACATTCCTTAAATCCAGAGAGGGAGAAAAAAGAGAGATAAATCTCTTCTTGTTTTTCTCCCAGACAACTTATGTCTCATGAAAATACTTCATAATTCATTATGACAAAAAGCAAAACCTGCAGGCTTGTGTGAAGAGTTATAATGGTGGAAGAGCTCTGAAAAGAGACATATCATAGGTCACAACAGTCAATACAGTAATATAGACAGAGACCGCAGGAGCCACTGATGGACATAAGAAGCATTTCAAGCAGATGCCATCTTTAAGAGAGACAAGAGCAGAGAGCCCAACGCGCTGCGGCCTTAAGAATGCCCTAAAGGCTGCCGACCAGCGGCTGTACAGTGCCGGCTAAATTATTGAGAGCCTGCAGAATACCTCATCTGTCAGTCAGTCAGACGGTCAGTTAGTCAGGTAGGCAGGCATGATGGAAACGCAAGTATCGTATCTGTACTTCCAGAGTGCTGTGCCGCGGGTCGGAACGCCCTCACCTGTCACTGGAAGGCAGTGTTTGGACTTGAAAAAGAGTCCTCGACTCAAAGGGAGGGTTTAAAGAAGAGCTGCGTGTCTCGGCTGGAGATGTGTGATGTGTGAGACAGTTAAATGTCAGGTTCTGGGAAAAAGAGAGCGTTTTTCTCCAACTTGTCGAGGTCTTAGCCGAGACAGAGGATTGTATAGCAATGCTGTACCTTCTGAATGTCACTTAAAGGAACAGTGTGCGGCATTTAGGGGGATATATTGGCAGAGATGCAAAATATATGTTAATACATTTTCTTTTGCGTATAATCGCCTGAAAATAAGAATAGTTGTGTTTTCGCTACCTTTGTAGCAGTTGTAAAACACTGACTGTCAAATCAAATGAAGAAAGTTTGATTGAATATCTTAACAATAAACGGGAGAAGTTTCAGTTAATTGCGATCTGCAGCCTAGATGGCGCCAAATCCTACACACTGCACCTTTAAGACGCCATTATACGTCATCAGAACTGCTTGTCGGATGGTCGAACAGCTTTGGAAACCAACATTAACTTTCTCGAATGGCTAAGCTGTCTTTTTGTTGTTGTTGTTGTTTTGTTGTGAACAACTGAGAGCAACACTATGAATGTTTTCTGGGAGAGGCCGTCTGAAATAATACGATTATCTTTAAAACTATTTTTAAAGTGTCCGAACACATATCCAGACAAGAAGTAAACTAGGGTTTTTCAAGTAAAGCCTCACAGCTAGTGAGGAGGATGCAGAGAAAGTTTGTCTTAAGTCCATCTAAATCCATTAGTTTGTGACACATCTTAGCTGCACTTTGTTCCTTTATCTATGATCCTACAACATAATATCCAAAATATATGCCCCGTGAACTCTTCCCCTCTGCCCCACATTTGACTCGCATATCAAAGACAGCTAAATGATAATTAAATGATCACGATGGCTGAATTCATCAGGCCCTTGGAAGTTCCCCGCTTATCTCTCCGAGTGCCATAGGTCATGCACTGCATTAACTGCTTCAATTATTCATCCACAATGCCCTCGGTTCTGAAACTGCACTCCATGGCGAGGAATCCAGCTTTGCCATTTTGCTTAGTGAAATACAAATCCTTTTAAATTAGAAGGTCCTTGATGGATTCGACCCCCCGCCCGCCTCCTGAACACCCTCCAGGCCCCAAACCTCCAGGGGATCCATGATTATATTTATCACCTCGCCTGTCAAGAGGCAAACCCGCCATCTCCAGCCTCCCCGCCTCAACACGTGGGAGCACATCAAAATGGGCTGACATGCATTTGACATTCATATTCCACATCTGTGTGCCCTTCCACTGCCGGTCTGGGACTTGGCAATGTCGAAAAGGTCACACAGAAGTATCGTGGTCTATTTTATCGTGTTTGCAGATGCATCACACATCCACCCCGGTCCTCTCCTGCTGCTAAATAATAGTGCTATTCTTAACTGGCAGATTTTTTATCCCCCCCCCCACAGCTCAGACTAGATCTAAGAACCCAGCGTGTTGGCAACTTAGCTGCAATCAATTCCACAGTGATACTTTGTGGGAGGTGTTTCACTGAAATGCGAGTCTCTTTTATCAAATGCGAAAAACTGAACTCCATCGCTCTGGCATGAGTCCAGACAGACACAGAAAAAAAAATACAAACAAGATATATCTCTGCCAGCTTCACCTGGAGCCAGGATGAAGGTGCACAATGAGAACAGTGGCTTAGCAGGGAGAGAGAAAGCCCAGAAGAGATCAATACAGGCTGACCATCACTCCAGTCTCAGCTTGGGGTAATGGGTAGCCATATTGCATTAGTCCGCTAGACGGTTCTCCTTGAAGTTGTGAAGCGAGAATCCCACTAATGCATCTGACATTTCACTGCAACCGAACAGGGCAGCCACGAAAAGTCTCAAGGCCTCACGGATCAGCTTGCAGAGACACAAACAACATCCACCCAGAAATGTTGTTGTTGTTCCGCAGTTTTTTGTGTGTGTATTTTCCAGATATATTCTCTCTTTCCATATTCACCGGGGTGTTTGCTTCTCATTCAATTCAATCCAATCTGTTCTGGTGCAGAACCGGGCCTTTGAATGAATTCCTGTGAATGTACAGTTCTGCTATTACATAATTAATGTGTTTATTAAAGATAAGATGCCTTGGGTATACTGGAGGCTTTTTCTTTAGAGGAAATAATTCCCGTTTGTATACGAAAACAAAATATTGCAAAGTGAACTGCAGCTCAGTCGTAATCGGATGAGTCAACAGCAACAATGGCATATAATTCATACTCATAATAATAGCGACGCGTTTACTGCTCTTTGCATAAGAAAACACCCAGAAAATGCATCTGAGAAACCCAGCAAGAGGAAACCGTGTTTATCCACACGATATAAGAGGAATTTAAAACTTCCAAAATGTGTTTCTACACAAGCTACTTCCTCACTCTCTGTCGATGCAAATCACACAACCACAAACAGCTTCCTGAAGCTTTAATGATCACACTGGACACGAATGCACATAGATGAAATATTCATGCACGCCGGACTTCTGATCAGCGCCTGTGGGATATCATTAGCTCTCCTCAATCTAGAGGTGTCTGTACATTAGAAGAGACGGGGATCCCTCGCTGCACATTCGCAGGAGATGGATCGGGATCCATAGGAGGTCGAGGTGAGAAGCAGCAAAACACTTGCTCCTGTTGTTGTGGGCTGCTGAGGTTTTTTTTTTTTTTTTTTTTACAGCCCAGGTAACAATTCTCTTGAATTGGTCATTTCAGAAATGACCAAAAAAGGGATTTGAGTTCTGAATACACAGCAGCAATTACCAACTCTGGTGCATTAAAAACATATAGTTGCACTCTCGACCAATCATTTCAAAACTCCCCGTATTGTATAAAAATAATGTTTCCCTGTCCTCATGTTGCAGAAATACTGCGGCAGCAGATTGTTAACCACATGATTTGACACGGATAGCCGACCCGCTGTACTTGTAGAGCGGCAGCAGTGACTGCTGATTCACATGGACCACCACATGCCGACGACGGCATCGGTCCGGAAAAAAAAAGCAGGTGAGTCGAGCATGTGCACAATTTTCAGCCCGCTTACAAAAGCCAAAGGACCTTCTCTGAATGCAAATGTCTGTTGTAAATACTCTTCAACCTTATTCTACGCTCTCAAAAAACCCAAATGCAAACTTAACTTAGCTGCTAAATCTTTGCCACGTTAAACAATTACCATTAACGTTACATTAAAGGATCTAACGAACGAGGCTGATTCTAATAGCTTGATTCGTGTCCATTCAGTGGTTCAGCTCTCTCTGTTTAATCATAAGGTTTCTGAGAGAAATCTCTAGAGACGTTCACCAAAGAGGGCAGGTTTCTTTTCTAAGCCCTGCTGCTTCATACACACAACCAGACCAGGGTGGATTGACTGACCACAAGGCTGACTGACCATCATTACCATCCTCAGAGCCCTGCACACTCACTAGCAGGGATCACAATAACAAAAAAGAGGTTGAGTGAAACAGAAAAGGCAGAGTGTAAAACAAAACTCATATCTCCCCAATGACCCGTTGCCAGACCGTTCTCTCTCTCCTCCAAACAATTCATTTTTCTGATGGAGCACGCAGCAGAGAAGAAAAGCTGAACGGTTACATTCAGATGTATTTACATAGAATGACAGTGACACGGTTACAGGCCATGCTCATTACTGTGATATGGCATCCTCTCTAAAAACGGTTTCTCCATCAACGTTTCCAGCAACTCTCCACAACTCACTGGGGGATTAAAGTAGGGGTTGCCAAACCGATCAATAATTCATCCACCCAAAACAGATTTTACGATGAATTGGAAATGCAAAAAGTGATCTCGCTCCGGTGAAAAGGTTTATGTTTAAAGAAAACATATATACACTTTATATATTATAATTCTGTTTTACGGATCACCTTCCCTTACCTGCTTCTTTGGAGAGCTGTGTGAAGGCCTCCACTCCCTTCTCTCCGTAGCTGCCCTCTGAGGCGATGGTGGAGACGTACGTCCAGCCCAGGGCTCGGATGATGTCCACCATGGCCTGGGCCTGGAACGAGTCCGGGGGAACCACCCGAGAGAAGAAGTCATAGCGCCGGTCATCGCTCAACTCCGGGGCCGTTGACGCGTAGCTGATCTGCGGGATCTTGAGGAGGACAGGTGGGGTTGGGGGAAGGGGAACGTTTACTCGTGTGTTGGTGCCATTCTGGTGCAGCATCATGTGCGGTCTGACTAATCTCATTTTTTCAAATGACTGTTTGAAATCGCTCCCTATTTACTAAAAAGGGACATTTCATTTGAGTGCAAAACGTGTGCCAGTAGAGACAGAGCACATTTCAGTCGCGCCAACACTGAAGGGGAAAACAATTCATCGCTCTCCATTGACTTTGCATTGTGTGAAGGTGTTTCCTTGTCCCTTTTGTCTGCTAGAAAACAACAGAAAAATGCCTGAAAGCTGCTGTGTGGTTGGATGCACAACCAACAGGGTAAAGAACCCAGAACTAAGTATCTATAAGCTACCGAACCAAAAGAGCCGAGCCTTTTGAAAGACAAAAGTGAGGCATCAGCAGAAATAAAACTCAGTGTGTGTAACGTTACATGTGCAGCAAGCATTTTGTCCAAATGTCAGTTTTAGGCGAACTATATCTCTGTAAGTTAAACGAAAGCATTTTGAGAGCATGCTGGTGGAATGTGGATAAATCAGATAGCTATGTAGTGTTATGTTTGCAAGTGCCTTAGCCAACTACAGTAGCTCGCTAACACAGAGCTAACATTAGCTTGCTAACTTTTCCCATCATCATTTTAGCTATCAACTGCCCCCTGGTAGACATAAGATCCTACAATAATCTTTTGACGTGCTGAAATCTGATGTTTCCATCTAGCTGCAGGCATTGTGTTAGCGATTCAGCTCTTGGTTGCATATTGTTGCGCTCTGTCTCTATATGACCTCAGTTCAGCAAAGAAATAGTGCCCATGAAATGTATGGTACATTTTTTGCTAAGCAATCCCATGATGCACCGTGTAACATGTGATAGATGAGAACATTACAGAGCTCGCCAGGGTCAGAGATATGGGTCAGATATATTTTGAGCTTCAGGGAAACGTTGCTTCTTCGCCTTCATGCAGAGAGTTAGATGAGAAGATAAAACTCTCATTTCTGTACGCTAAATACACAACTACTTCCAGCAGCTGGTTAGCTTAGATTAGCAGAAAGATGCGTCTCTGTACTGAATGAAGCTAACTTGCAGCATGGCCGTACTTTCATATTGAACACGAAGACATGAGAGTGGCATCAATCTCCCCATCTCAAGCAAATAATCATGTTTCCTAAAATATCAAACTATTCCTTTAATGCCAACACTAACATGTTTCACTTCACACTGCCAACATTTTCACGTCCAAACATGATCATATTTGCGTCAGCTACGTGTAAATAAATGCATTGTTTATAGAAAGGCTCTGACAGAATATCGTTTGTCATTTACAGAAATACCCTATCACAAAGAATAACAACATGAATAGATGACAGCAATGTGTTGTATATTGTATAAATTGTCATGGATATTATTTGTCATATGGGTTTGATTTAAAATGGGTGTCCCATACAAACAAAGATATTTGTCCCACACTCTCACAGGCAGATGGCAGTCTGCAAAACAAATATATTTTTCACATTACCTTCTCGATTGATCTCAGAATATGCTCACATTATGTAATGCAATATTTTACAGAGCCTATATTGGGTCTGTTACCTGGGCAACGTGCCATGCTGTCACTTTCTTCTCCCAACATATCGATGAAGACTTCCTGCAGAAATGTCTTTGCAGCACTTTTTTTTTTATGAAGTGGCAGCACAGCCTTGTAAGCGCTCTCTCACACTTCCCTCCTGGTGAGAACTCGTTGTGTGTTCACCACCTAACAGCATATACAAATATATTAAACCTAATAGTCCCGTATAGTAAAAAGTGAGATGCTGTCATGTCTTTTTAATCATAAAGTAGGTCTAAGTGCTGTATAAATACTGTGAAAGCATTGAAATGCTCAATCCATAGAGAAATACACACAGCCAGTATTCAGAAACTGTGCCTTTAAATGTTGTATTGATCATTTTTATGTAGACAATACTGTAATAATAATAAAAAACAATACATAACTTTTAAAAAGAAGCCAAATAAAAAAAACATGATTGTGAACTAATCATTTTACTAATTTTGACGAATATATCTGACGTTGGTTTCCACTTCTAACAAGGCTAGTGAGCCAATAGAATAACGACATTGGTATCACGTAGTTAGCGTGTTAGCATTAGTGACTGTTGCCTCCAGTGAACATACCTTAAGTTATAGTTCCCTCAATGTAACGTCATAACAAAGATACGAATCAGAGGGTATTTAGACTATTACTTGGATGACATGCTATATGTTATCTAAAACTAGCCATATCATAAGTTTACTATATAAAACCTTACATGAATCTTGAAACACCATCGCACAAAGTAAACTAAATCTATATCTGATGTATAGCAAAATGTTGCAAAATGACTTCATTACTCTGACAGATCCATCACTTGATATGACTGCCTGTCGGAGTGAAATATGCAGGATGTGCAACAAAAACTTGAAACGTAATGAGCCGTGGTCGCTTTATCTCTTTCATTAAGTAGCTGTGCAGAACACAGGCTGAGCTACACTTCAACATTTGTACTCTGTTTACTTCTTGAATCTCTGCCAAACATGTCAAACCCACATCGTAGCTGTACTACAAGTAAAGATGCACACTCCTACATACAACCCAAAAAACAAGAGTGAACCTGGAAATGAGCACAACATGGCTCCTTTCAGGAAATCAGCTTTCAATTGCATCTCTTGCTCAGCTTTCAAGTTCTTCGATCAAAGACAGGGGTTATAATGTGACCGACGCTCTGTGCTTTGATCCATTCGCCATCTGCTGAGGAAGACAGTTAGATGTGGTTGAAAGCCATTTCATATTTCTGTAGGATATGTGTGAATAGATTAAACTAATACTTGCATACTATGTCCCTTTCTTCAGTGAAGCAGCACACTTAATGATCACTATCAAGTTACAACTGAGACATACTCTCAACCCAACAGTGCATTTAGAGTAAGGATATACAACAGGCTAAATCAATTGAGTTCTTGAGGAAGATGCCAGATAGTCACTTTTCCTAATGTTCAGGGAACCCCTTAAGAGTCTGCAGGTGTTCTTCATACCTCCGAACACTAACACTGCTCACGGTTTAAGGCAAGCTAACGGCATTGCTCTGGTGATGGAAATGTTAATCTGTGAGTCAGTCCGTCGGTCCACTTCACCTCTAACGGCACCTTGAGATTCACATTTGTGCTTTTGAGTGAAACGCGCATTGGTTGGTTTAAGTTGAATTCAGTAAACAAACATAAATAAACAACTGCTTCTTGGTGGAGTTGCGATAGGTAGATTTGCCCCGAGTTCACAAAGCAGGAACTCCGTCTTTGAGTGGTATTGTAATTTTTCTAGTAGCAGATAGAAATGTTTGATTTACGAGTTGTCTGGAACGCAGCATTAGTAAAGCCTCAGAGAGCCACAGACACAATCGGTGTTCCCAATGTTAAAAAACGAGGTCGCTTTGTTGGATGTTTGGGGCAAATAAACACAAATGATCCAGTGGTCAAAGCGTAGAGTGTAAGAAGGGAACGTAGTCATTGTGAGGTCACCCATCGGTTTGAGGACTGCCGTTTTAAAGCCTCGCATTGGACATTTTGGCCGTTGCCATCTTGGTTTTTGGTCGTCTTTATGCAACCACAAGTAACACGAGAGGGCTGAATAAGTTACAATCAACTTTCATGAAGTGAAAACACACTTTGAAAGGGTTTAAGTTATAAGACAAAAACACAGACAACTCCCAGATCGCACAACATTGTGGTCGAGACCTGTCAATTGCAGTAGCCCCGCCCTAAAGCATCCCCTGCTTTATGGTCTGTTTGACACTAAATGGACCATAATGTACTAAATGAACATCATGCTGTATTGAAGAAGACTTGAAACTAGAGATTGAGACCATAAACTCATGTTTACAATGTTTACTGAGGTAATAAATCAAGAGAGAAGTAGAGTCATTTTCTCATAGACTTCTATACAACCAGAGGAGTCGCCCCCTGGTGGACATTAGAGAGAATGCAAGATTAAAGCACTTCAGCATTGGCTTCACTTTTCAGACCCGGAGGTTGCAGTCTGGGTCAAATTTGCGTGACTGCCACGAGGCATCGCTTTCTGTCTGAACATACTTTTAATCTTGTTTCATACAAGCTAAAAGGAAGGAGGATATATCTATCTGACTGCATCAAACAACCCGTACAAATAGGTTGATGAAGGGGTCTAGTAGGAGGTTGTTCACAATGCCGCCTGCTTAAGACCTAAACATCAACAACTGTGTTCGAGGTTTTGAAACAGCAATCACACCTGGTGGCACGTCTCGGATCAAACTGCCGACCTCCCGTTAGACAGGAGGACGCACAAGCAGAGACAAGCTTCATTTTGTCTTCCAACCAGTGCAGAACCTCATCACACAGTCTAATCTAAGCACCGTATGAATGCCATCCAGTGATCAAAAAGCAGCCAGACACTGGGGAAACACAAGAATGAGGACACAGCGGCTCGCTGATGGGATTGCCTCAACCCACAGAGTGTGAGTTATAGCTTTGACCCACAACCAAAAAGGGGTCAACCGCACGAAGCTGACAAATTGAGGAGTCAAGCTCAAGACGACTCGATATGTTTCAAGTTGCCGAGAAGAAGAACCCCCCCCCCGCTAACTACAAAACCAGCGAATACAAAATCAGTGATGCAAATTCACAGGTGGGAATGCTGCTGCGATGCCACACGTTGAATCACTTCGGGGCCGCCTAAATTGAGTGTAGTGGGTCAAAGAGGGGAGCGCCGCAAAGTAATGGAAAAGCAACAGCGGCTGTGATTTGCATTTAAAAAGACTCTTCTTTCCATGAAGTGAAGCATCTATTTGAAACATTTATGGCCGATGTACTCTAACAGAGCTGCTGTTGAAATGCTGTGCAGCCAGAAAGTGTTATAGGTTTGTTGAACCGCGTCCCATCTTCGCCACAGCTGTTTGTCTCTCCGGAGCCCATTTTTTTTTGCTGCAGGGAACCATTAAAGATGGCGATGTCCTTTTACTTTGTCCCAGGCTCGTACTCTGTTGCTATCAACTCTTTATTCCCAAGAAATCCAAAACCTCTATGTTTTCAGACTGTGCTTTTTTTTTTAATTACCACTTTGACCCTCCAGGTAACAAAAGTGCTAAACCTTGATTGAGGAAATGCCGAGGTGTGAGGATTAAACCTGCAGGAATTACGATATAAGGAGATGCTGGCTAACTAATACCGACTAGAATCTAACAGCTTTGCGTTTTCCTCTCTGGTAGATAACGGTCGACACATCAAGTGGAATCCCAGTTAGAAATGTAACCTTCTTCTTGAAATAAGTGAATTGAATTTAAACGTCTGAGCTTGATTACGTCTTTCTCGGTAGATTACAAGCAACAAAGTTTAGCGTCGTCCCTTCACAGTTGCACGATTGATTTCAAGTAAATATGCTCTTGTTGCGAACAAATTGCAATAGATTTGAATATTTTCATCATGCAGAGATAATAAGGCGAGGAGAATAGATATTTTATCAACATTTTAGAATAATTTTGTGTAAATAATTAGCTTGCAACCAGTTGAGGATTATTTTCTCTTAATCCTTCATCTGCATACAAATTTGTCTCTTTCACCGTTGCATTTCATACCGCTTGCAATCCTCCCAATTTCATTAAGACACTTTAAATCTAGAAGATGTGAAATGTGATGTAACACACAACAATGTGTTCTACGCTCCAGTGGGCAACAAGGTGAAAGGGTCGGCTGAATGAAGGAACGACCACAGTAAGTAGTTCAGGCCAAGAGAGAATGATTAATGATGCCCCCTTTCAGTATCACAATTACCCAAAGTTGATGTCTGGCACCTGTCATCTGCTGTACACATCAAAGACGGGATTGCTGAGGGTAATCGCCTTGCTTGCTCTCGAATACATCTGGGCTGACAGGATCGATGGAAGGAAAACACAGAGGTCTGTCATGGCGGACACTGTTCTATTGATTTACCACCACAAAGTGCTGCGGACGCCCTGCATAAACATCTGCTGCTGAAGTCTAAAGAAGGATAATAAGGAAAAAATAGAAGGCAGGGAGGTGGGAGGTGGTGTGTTGGGTGAGGGTGGCAATCTGCTTACTGACATTAAATGAGAATTTCAACCTGAGTGTTTAAGAAGAGAGGTGACTAAGCGAGGTTGCGTAAAGGTTAGACACGTTCGCAGTAAGTGGGAATGCCAGGTGAAGTTAATTAGTGTGCCTTGGCCTTTCTGTTGCATTTTCACATAGAGCGGCCCACAATCACCACGGGCAGCTACACAGAAAAAGGTGAGAGACTGTAATGTTTGTGCTTTAAAATATCTGCACTGCTAACGCGGGGGTGATGATTCTGACGAGCCGAGGGGCAACGGAGAGAAACGTTATCTGAAGGAAGAAATATGCAGCATATGGCGCGACACGACTCTCAGTTGGGGTAACGGCAACCATCTATCCTCGCCATCTGAGAGGAGGGAAATCAGCAGAGACAGGCCGTCTCCACAGAAAACCGAGGGGACAGTCCATGGGTTCTGAAACAAAAACCTCGGAGGGCGAGCCGGGCAGTTTCTGTAGCAGGAATCCCCGTGCCTCTATTTGCTGCATGATTAGCTTCTAAGCATATCTTGACATCAGTCAGCTCCACTCTGGCTGTTTGCAACAATCTCCACAGCGACGGCGGCGGAAGCGACGGCGAGTTCTGACAGACCCGACTCTAACCCCATGCCGTCTGTGGCCGGACGCCAAGGCACAGATTGTCCTCGTGACACCGGCACAATGACTCTCTCACACACACACACACACACACACACACACACACACACACACACACACACACACAGGCCAAGGAGCCATTTTGAAAAGCAATTCATAAACTACACACCCCGCCCATGATGGTACAAATATTTGCCCACAAAAAAACCCAGCCCTAGTCAGAAGATATATTTGTCGCTGCACCACCCGGCGATGTAAAAGCAGCAATGGTCCATTTCCTATAAATAAAATGATGGAGTACGATAAAGAGGCCTATAAAGATATTGAGCAGTTATCACGTTTTGTTACATCCGTCCTGCTAAATCCAGGCTCAGCAGCTCTGTGACATGGGTGGGATCAGACAGACATTGGTTTGTATCCAGACAGCAGTGCCATTTGTTCGCAGGGCAGAGGTAATGACTGTGTCCATACATGCATCCTCAGGCTGGGCTTTGGTAATCTCTCTTCACCAGAGCAGGGCACTGCCAACACAGCCGAGGTGGCAGGGAGGACGGGCGGGGGGGGGGGGGGGGGGGGGGGGGGTGGCGGGCCCGGGGGGGGGGGGGCGATAGCTTTCCCTCCCTCTCCCTGTCACTCTCTCCTCCTCTCTTCCTGCCCATCTGTGTCCCTCACTCAAACTCTCCTTTTGTGAGGGAGCTGCGTTTCATCGCTGTGCCCTCACACAACCTGTGACTTTCAGCCTCGCTCCGCCCCTCTGTGTGTTTTCAGCCCCGTCGGGGGGGAAGACGAGTGAGTCTCATCTTCCTGAGTGTCCCCTCCCTCCCTCCCTCCCTCCCTGTCATCTGTCTGCATGCAGACACTCCCACACAGATGATCAGCAGACACCTCCTGCCCAGAGAGGTCCTCTCGCTGCCAGTTTCCCCGCCCGAGCCGACACAATCTGCCCTCAGTCGTTCGCTCGCTTTCCACCCAAATCTTCCCTCCTCGCTGGACCCGTTTCTTTCATTTGTTTGGGTGCGGTGAGGATTTTGTTTTTACAATTCATCTGCAAACTGTTCACGGCCGATGCAAAAGCATATCTGTAGAAGCTTCATTAACAGAGCATTTCATTGATTTCCCCACAATATCTGCTTTTAGCAACAAAAGCATGATTTTTATTTCAAAGAAAACCATTTGTTAAGACTTTGGCAGCACAACATCCTGCAAACACAACATTGTTTTTGCAAAAGTGCATCGCAAACAGTCGCTCATTCACACATTTAGCAAGCACAGAGGAATGTATTCCTAATATTTACTCTCTTTTAGCTCCAGGTTTGGTCCCTTCCAACTGCTGAGGAAAATATCTGTCTCTTTAGCTGCTAAATGCTCCACTATGTTCACCAGCTAGTCGCTAACTTTGTCTGTCCGCTGTTTCATGCTCATGTTTTGTATGTATTATGTTTTGTCCTTTCTGTGGACACCAGGAAGAATAGTAGCCGCTAAGGCATCAGCTAATGGGGATCCAGTTAATAAACAATAATGTACAGAGGGTTTTTAAGAGGTTGGTTGTTTTGTTGCTGAAAATAGCTGGTATGGTAAAAAGACGCTGATGAGAGTGAAGCTGAATAGTGAAGTTGTGGGCTGGAAAACCAAAACTGATTTGAAAGATGCTGAGGAAAACTGTAGAGTCGGGTAATATTTCTCGTAGGATTCATGATGAGTAACACCTTTCACATATGGTCATTGGACTCATTAGTTAGAACATATATATTATAGCATCTTTAAGGTCAAGGGATAATAATAGTCTCAGTAAAAGAATGAGAAAGTAATCCCTGACTTGAAGCGTTAGATGAGACAAATAGATTTTTTTCCCCCCAATATTTAAACAAACCATAATCCAGTACCAAACAAGAGTAATAGCTGCTTAAACCTAAAAATAAGACTTGTCTGCTGTATCGGAATGTCACACCTCCTGGACTGGAGAGTCTTTTCACAGCAGCCATTTTTACATGTCAGGGCATGGCAAACCATTCCAGTGAGCCAGCCTGCACAATACCAGGGTCCTGGCCCACCTAAATGGATCTGGGCCATAATTAATGTTATTTATTACACCTGGGTTTACCTGACCCGCCTTGACAAAATGGCTGCTGTGAAAAGGGCATATACATATATATATATAAATATATATAACCCAGACAGCGAATTAACTGCTTTGCTAAGTCGAGCGCAGACTTGCCAATCATGGCGTAGCATCAGCCAGCTCTAAACAGGGTCCGACAGCTATCCGGCTCTGCTCCAGAGACTGTTATGAAATCGTTTCAGATGTTCTTCATGTTCAGGCTGGTTTAGTGGATTTGGAGCTCGTCATGTTTAAACGTTGGGTAATAGTGATAATCGTTACCCAGAGAGGTTGGAAGGAGATATATACGTTTCTACCTAAAAACCTGTGGAGCTAACATTAGCAAAGAATGTTACCACAATGTTAGCACATCCTTAGCTAGCATTAGCACGTATATGCTATCACGTTTACTCTGATCTGTAGCATAGCTTCTATCTTTATCTTTTTAACATGTTTTCACTGCTGAACCAGTTTAACATCCTGGATTTATCCTCCAAACATTTATTGTGGAACCTTCTGTCTGCTTCTCTCTGAAATCGCTTTTTCGTTCCAATTATTAGATAATATTAATTAATGGAGTAGAGTTAGTGACAGTCTGGGCTCCATGGTAACGTTAGATGTTAACAGGTGCGTTTTGTAGGAGAAAGGATAATTGTTTTTCTTAAATTCCCTCTCCTCCACGGTCCTCGCCAAGGCCAGCCTCACATCATCCTCCTACGACATCTCTCCACCATTTTCCAGCCAGTTATTCTACAAGGACCCTACCTGGATAGTGTTTAACCGGTCTAAGTGTTTACTGCGTTTTCCAGTAGCTTTTTTTTTGCCACAGGACTCACAAACACTGCTTTTTCAGAGTTACCCTCACCGCTAAACTGGAGTCTGTGTTACGTGACAGAAAGTAAGGCTTTCATAATCCTTTATCTAACACGACCTTCCACCGTCTCCTCCTTTCCGCCCACCTCCCCTTTTACCCAGTCGATTCCCTCACCCCCCCGTCTCTCCCGCTCGCACCACGCCAGTCCCCTGGGCAGCTCCAGTGCTCTGTGCCGGGCCCGAGCTCTTGCATGGCTGCCCTGCCAGAGTGTATTTTAAGACAACCAGCGTGTTTCTCCATGGGTACAGAGGCTAGGTATATGACTCACAAATCAGATATTTGACCAGGAGAGCCACACAGTAGAGTAGAGCCGAGGCGTGGGAGGAAAGTGTGGATAGCTCACAAAGGGAACCTGACCGACCTCTTTTCTTTCCATCTGGTAAACAGACTGCTATTTCAACTCCACCGGTGTTTCAAAGAACTAATCGGTTCCCAACACCAAATAGCTCTCAAAGCCTCATTGCAGAAGAGTCTGTACCGAGGAGAGGCTCAACATCTACGAAGCTCACCGAAAAAAAAAAGGTGCGGTGTAGTTTTTAACGATGTCACAAACGACTTAAGGCTCTTACCCTTTAAAGCCGACGCGACGATGTTAATCTTTCATGCAGTCGCTCTCGACAGTTATTTTGTACAGTCGCTGTATCTCATCAAGTCATTTCGTCAAAGCATCTTTTGACTTCGGCTTTGCACAAAGCGAGGCCCTGCAGAGAACAACGCGGTTCAGCAGAAGAGCCTCGATCATGGCGGCTGTGCCGGGGTGCTCTCTCTCCAGGTGCGACAGAACCTCCACTCGTGGGTAGGAATGAAACACAGCCTGCAGGTTTCATGACTAAGTGTTATCAAATGTATTCCTTTATATCCACATTACAGATCGCATTACAGATGGCTGTATTGATTTTTTCCCCGGCTGCAAAGTGCACTGGACACAGCTTCTTCTTTTTTTTTTTTTTTTTTTACTGTGCTCTCTTACAGCCTGCGTGATAACCTTATTATTTTCTGAGAGAAATATGAAGTAGAAATAACCCAATACTGTAAGATGCATGCCATTATGCCGGAGAACAACAGGAATATTCTTTCATGAGTAACATGCGAAGACAAACGTCTGCGTTTTGGGAATCGTCAGTGTGCCTTTGCATCTCTGCTCTGCCTCATTGCTCGGCCCGGTCCCAATCCAGCTCTTCCATGTTTTTCACCAAACACCGAGCGTAGGTGCATGTTGTTGTTTTCCCCCCCCCACCTATCACCTGGAGCATACACGGTCTGACACATTCATTGTCAGTGGTGCACCTGCAACACTCTGACCTGCATCCCAATGACTCGCTTCTGTACTACCCCCTCACCACCACCACATCTCTCTCTGTGCAGCTCTCTCCTCAGACTCCACAGAGCATCATCACCAGGCCCATTTCTACCCCAATAGCGCAGACAATGCCGGGCGAGCCTCCCTCGATCTCATCTTTCCTCTCTGCCGGCTCCTCACAAAGAATTCTTCAGCGGGGCCGTGTAATCACCAACTGATCACAGCAGCGGAAAATATCACAGATATTCTATTCCTTCTGCAAGTGTGTCTGAACCCTTTCTTGGTGCTGCTGTGCACTCGAGACACATGTACCGGTTTAGAACAGAACAGTTAAACAGGCAGCTATTTGCACGCTAGGCATTGCCTGCAGTGCTGCCTTGAGCCTCTCCCAGGGTTTAGAATATACTATCTCATCAGCAACACCTGCAATTCACAACACACACGAAAAAGATCCGCGTGTCGCAAATCAGCCCTTTACGGATCAGTCGGAGAAGTTGCAAACGGTGCAGATTAACACTCTACTGCAAAAAGTCTCACGCGTATTTGAATAGCAAGAAAGCGGATTTAATGCCTGCTGTTGTGTGCTATGCATTGTGCTAACCGCGACGGTTCTCACAGGAGGCGTTTGAAGCCGTAGTGTAATTTACTCACCGCTGATATTCTGATGTTGCAGGAAATGGGCAGAATTAACTACTTAAACTGCCATTCACAACAAGGTACTCACACTTATAGAGCAGGGCTTTACAAAGCTGGCATGACAACAAAGAACATCAATAAAAAAAGGCAATAATAATCCAGGCATGCATTCACGAGAAAGGTAGTTAAAATGAAATGGATGAACAGACGAAGGAATAAATGAAACAACAAATACAGAAACAGGTTTTGCCTACTTGTAGTGCTGTGCAGCTATATTTCGAGTGTTTTATCTGAGTACACCAGAGAATAAAGTTGAAAATAAAAGCAATTTAAAAGACAACCTTGAGCATGGTAAAAAAAAAGAAAGAGAGAAAAGTCTTCCAGGTAGGGCATTTCACAGTCAAATTAGAACTTTATTGTTTAGCTGCAGAGGCAGACCTTCCTCCAAGGCTTTATACAAATCTTGCCTCCTTTGCTGGGATTGGCGCTCTCTAACCGGCCCTCGCATTAACTACCTACAGCCTGAAGCATGTGATTGGTGTACGCCTTTGCTGGAAGTACACACCCACCGTCTGGGAGGCTTAGTTCAGGGCACCGAAGTCCGTTCTCTCTCCCACAGTCTCTGGGTCCTTGTGGCAAAAGCACAGTCAATTCCTCTTCTGTCAAGACGGGGAACAGTCAGAACAGCCAGAGGACTTCAGGCCGAGTGCGACTCATGAGGAAATAAAAGATCTGCTGAGAGTCAGACCACAGCTATACGTTCTCAATGTGATCCGCACGTCAGTCTTGTAGCCAGTGAGCTGGAGCTAGAATCAAGAATGCAGAGTCCTTTAATGGTTAATGTTCCGACTGCCGCATTTTTAATGACTTTGACGCCTGAGGCAAGAACATGAGAAAGTAAAAAGTTCTGTAAATGTAGAAGCAAATATTTGGTCCTATTAGTTTTTGCAAATTATTGTTTTTCTTTCAGGCACTTTTCTTTTGTTGGTCTCTCTTGGTGCAGATTCATACGCAGCGCTTGAATGAAGCTTGTCTTTTTTTAAAAGGATGGTCATTTCGGTCTGTCGTCTACCGCTTTGGTCCAGACTGACATGATTCAACAATTATTAGATAGGAATTTTGTTCAGACATTCATGATGCCTAAAGGATGGCGATCCCCTCAGGTGCCACCGGCTGCGCCGAAATCTACTTCATTCAACATTCATGGTCCCCAGAGAATGAATCCTCATGACTCTGGTGATCTCCTGACTTTTCCTGTAGCGCTAAAATGATCTTCATCAAGGGCCGTCATTACTTCAACATTTCACTGTAATTTGTCCAATACTTTGGTTCATGACTAAATACCTGCAAAATGAATAACATTAGCATCAGCCTCAGATGTTCTTTGTGGTAACAAGCCAAACTTAAGATGGTGAACTTGTTAATCATCACCGCAGCGCTGTCATTAATCGTGTTAGCATGCTGACATTAGCAAGTAGCACAGCCACAGAGAGCCGCTAGCAGGAGTGTGTTTCTGAGGCTTTATTTTACAAACTACAGTAGACTAATGGGGTCTAAGCTGCTCATTACTTTATTTTATTCATTGCACTTTACAGGCGCATACCTGTGGTTTTGCAAGTTTCAGCCGGTTCAATACAAATAATGAGCACTTTATATCACAGCTAATCATCTCGCGGAAAAGGCTGCTGTGCTTTAGACATTTTAAAGCATGTCTTTTTACAATTACAGACATTCATTGCCTCCTACAAATGTCTGTACAATGTGAAAATACATAGGAGGACTCGTGAAACTGTATTAAAGGAACAGTGTGCAGCATTTAGTGGATCCATTGGCAGAAATGGAATAATATATTAACGAGTATGTTTTCTTACGTGTTTTTGGAAGTAAGAATTGATATTGTTACATTAGAATGAGCCACTTAAATGGACAAACGCAGCGAGTCCTCTTCACCGAGCTGGCTGCCATGTTACTACAGTAGCCCAGAACGGACAAACCAAACACCGACTCTAGATTCAAGTTTTTGCGTCGTCACCCTTAGTTCTCCCACACGGGAGCAGTTTCAGCTGGTTGCATTCTGCAACCTCAGCGCTAGATGGTGCAAAATCCAACATGCTGATCATCAGGTCTGCACTATTTGTTTGTCACATTACAGTTATGTGGTAACTTAGTACAGACTCTCCAAATCTAACTGCATTACCTCCACAACGATGTTACATTACACAAACCCACTGGTACGGTCACTTAGCTTAGATACACTACTACTACTACTACTACTACTATATTGTTATACGTGTGCTCTTGAGCAGGGAGGTACAAAGAAAGGTAGCTGTTGTATAAGTGAAAAGCCTTTAGGAAAACCTTATGAAGTCTCTGTATGTCTGCCATCTTCCCCCCCGGCTCAGTCTGATTATGATCCTGTCTGGATTTGTGACCTGGCCACTCACAGGCTCTTTGCTCTGCAGGTGTAGTGCATCACCGAGGGCACCTGAACAGGTAATCCTGTCAGCAACACACCGGCTCCGCTGCACAGCCACAACAATGGACAATTGTGCACTCAGAGAGGACAAGAAGCTTCTATTTTTTGTTTTGTTCCCAGTAGCGTACTGAACAACCTGCCAACTCTGGAGGAACTGGAGACAGTATTTCAGAGAGAGCCATTCTGTGTAAACAGACTCATTCTCGCCGAGATCATGATTCATCAGAGCAAGTGTCTGGACTAATGGACCCAGAAGATTTATGTGGAATGTGTTTTTGTGACACGCACATTTCACATAACTTCCACTCGCAGTGAGACAAAGTGTCAGAAGGCTGCACACTGACAAGTATTCCAGAGCCAGAATCAGAGATGCGCAACAGACGCCAGATCAGACAATTACCCTCAGACAAGTTAACCAGCCGAAACAGGAATGAGCCTCGTCGAATACAATGGAACTGTCACACGCCGCTACTGAAGGCTTTTCTTTATTTTCAACAAGAGCACTAACATGCGTTTCTTTCCCCCCAGAACAGCTCATAAAAGCCAAATAAAAAGAATGTATGAAATGTGGATGAACTATTTCATACGTGAGTTATGGTTAAGTATAGCTAAGCTGAGATTGTATGTACACATTTGTGTGCTTTCAAGAAATTCTAGCTTTCAAATGATGCATTATTATTAAAGTTAAACCTATAAACACAGTAGCAGTGAAGTATTATGTGAACTGCGTTTAGCATTAACATTACCATCGCAGTGTGACTCCGCACACAAAATAAATATCTACTCAAAGCCACTTGTGCTACAACCAACAGAGTGGGTGAAGTTAAGTGGCTCCTGTTTATTTCTTTCATCATTTGATGTTAATTAGGGCACATTTAAAAGCATGACATCGGTGTGGATGGTTTCTCCAAATAAAAAGGTGTGATGTGTTTCCAACTGTGCACAGGAAGTGGAAAATTGCTTCAGCAGCGAGAGCGTATTATCGCCACCCGAAAACACACACACACACACACACACACACACACACACACACACACACACACACACACAAAAGTGTATTACTTAGGAGGACATTGCCTTGAAGTACATTCGTATGCTTAACCGTAACCACTCCGTGCCTAACCACGACCCCTTCCCCAAACTAAACCTACCTCGAAGAGAAGCCTGAACCAAACAGTGATTCTAATAGTTGATCTCGTGTGGACCAGATGCGAGTCCCCGTAATGATCAATGCAAGTATGTACTGTATACACACACACACACACACACACACACACACACACACACACGCTTGTTGTGGTCACTTGCCTTAAGCTTGGTTTATAGTTATACATTAAGGGGTTATGGCATGTTGCCGCCAAAGCCACGCTGAAGGCGATGTCGTATCTGACATGCCCCTCCTAAAAACAATGTATTAGAAAGCGTTTTGGGATTGTTCTTGATGTCCGTCACTTGTGCTTCTTACACAACAGGAACGCTTCACCCGCATTTTTTTTACTCTTCAAGTCGCCGCATTTATTGAGAAGTAATCTGCATAGATAGCTGATTACATCACCCAAATATCCAGCTCTGTATGCATTTTAACCGCATCTACATTGAATGATCCCGGTCCGTCTCAACACATGTTATTGTTGATTTCTTAATTTCTTTTTCGTTAAGGCAAAACTGAGTCAGTGTGGATTGCTCACGTCTCACTTCGGTCTCGCTTCCGATGGGGATTCCAGTAAGATCCGCCGGTGTAGTGGTGCAGCGGGGGAAATTACTTTCTGATTTGAGTATCTGGATGGCGTCAGCAGTAATAGACGCCACGCTGCAGCACACGAAAAATGCCTTCACTTGGCATTCTTATGTATGACACTGCCAAAGCGCTGAATGTATTAACTTATTAGTCAAAAGGTGCACGACCACCGTACCGGTTCCTTCTGGCCCACTTTGACCCTTGAAGATTCCGAACAATCCGAAATGGGATTGGTCAGTTTGGGCTTCAGTTTGGATTACGTTTTTTTAAATGACTGTAAATTGATTGAATTATAAGTAAAACAACAGAAATCAACATCATAGAAAACCCAACATCACAATCCCTAAACGAAACCAGACAGAAAGAATAAATGATAATTAAATAAGACAAAATAGTTGATTGATCGATACTGAAAGATATATAATCAAATAATATGTACACAATCTGCAAACTGACAATAAGCAAAATAACCAATAAACTAATCAAAACAGCAGCAGTAAATTGGCATGTTAAGTAAATTTGTAATAACCGTACCACTGTTCATTTAAAAGATGAAAGTGTAAATCGTGTCCATGTAAAAGAGTCCATTCAATGTATCCTTCCACCGTACAAATCCTTCCTTACAAATGCACGTCGTAACCAACAAATATCAATAACAGGCACACCCAGTGTGTTCTATGAACCCAGCACTTAACAAAATCCCTTCACCTAATGCTCAGAGAGTAATGCTCACTGGTTCCCCTGTAGTGAGGGAAACCACAGAAACATCACACCCTATCTCATTATTGTAGTTTTCGGATATTCTCTCAAAAAGCTGGCATCTTGCCCAGTTCTGAGATCCGTTCCTGGAATAATGAGATGGCAGACAGTGAAGACAATAAGTTGAAGAGGTTGAGGAAAGACTCCGTAGTCAAACATCTGGCAAAGACGTCTCCACCGCAGACCTTCTGCTCACCGAGAGCCCCTCGCTGCATCGCAGCAAGGCGTTCAACCTGGATGTAACTCAGATTTCTACTGGGTAAGTGTTTGCGTAGCCCGCCGACCCTCTACGCCACAAAGGGAATGAAAGCATGTAAACAGCGACTGTGTCTGGTGTTGCAGCGGTGCCGAAAATAGGCAATATCCGACGCTAAATTATGAATCAAAGCCTTTGCCGGAGGCATGTGTGGCGGGGCTCCGGTTAACCTCTCGCTTCATGCATACATGCGGCTTGACGTGACTTCTCTGGAGACTCGTCCTGACCGTAACCACTACATGCCAACCCCTTACCATCACCTCAACATAAAACGCAACCCCAAGATGTAGCGGTTCACCCTGTGAGGTCCCCAACAATGTGAATATTTTAACGTATTTTTGTTACGACTTAATACAAATACACACATGCAGGTATTCTATCAGGATTATAGAATAAAACGAAACGTATTTATCCCTCCTCAGCATCTTATACGTCTTAGAATTGTGTCCACTGGCAGGAGGATGATGTTCGACCGGCCGATGCAACACACAGATGGTTTCGCTTCCCAAAGGCCTGAGTACATTTATTGGCAAATATCCCTTTTGTTTGCCCTTCGACCTCCAGGTAGAGTGCCTGACAGCTCTATGCATATTCTGCTGATACATTACGCGCTATTGATCCTCTTAGCCTCGTCGAGGGGCCACATGTGATTGCTCAAACACCGATAAGGCAGTTAAAAAACACTATATCCTGTCAGCGGTAGCTCCCGTCCGCTCGTCAATTGTAGTTTAAGCAACCGATTCTGAGGAGAAAGAGCTTCTCTAAATTGTAAAATGTCAGCGGTGATTGAGGTCTTTCCCCCGAATCAATGTCACACGCAGGCGTTTCAGAGAGCACTTGAGATCCCCCAGGATTTGCATCTGAAAACAGTTACCCTGTCGACTAATTTCTCTTGTGTGCTGCGGCACAGTACACTTTTTTTAAGCTCAAAAGAGCAGAGCCACATGGATTTGTTCAAACAGAACTAACACACAGCTGCACAGCACAGCCAGAGAACAAAAAAGAAAAGACATCATCTCAAGGGAAATGCAGACAAAATGAAATTGGAGCTAATGAAACACCAAAGTTCCACTCTTCCATTTTCACATTCAAAATCAACAGGTATTTTAGCATAACTACCCGAAGGCCCATGCTGCACTCTAATAATTTAGCCTCCCTTTAAAGGTCCACACAGTGCTGGCTGATGTAACGGTTATATATTACTGTGTGTTGGCTGATGGCCCCTCAGGCCCTGTTGTAATAACACCACTGAAGGACAAGAAATGAATCCCGATGACACTTTGTTATGTATACTGTGAGAGAGCACACCGGTCCCGACATCCCTGAGATCCAACCGTACACACACACAAGTATGTAGCAAAACACACACGCATATATAAACATATGTTAACTTTACCATATTTTTAATGGATCACTTCATCTCCATCCATCAGTCCCCAGCCGTGACAGGTTTGACCTAATACTTACTGTATTTAAGTATTCAAGCTTAGAGCTACACCTTCAAATATTGTTACTTAATAATTCAACTTCACCACACTTAAGAGGGAAATATTGCACTTTTTACATCACTACATGTATTTGACAATTTTAGTTACCAGTCGCTTGACTGATAAAGATTTTATGCACAAAACATACAGTCAGCTTACTGAATGTGATTTATTTTGTAGTAAATATTAGCTTGACTAGTTAAAATAGTGTGACACACAATATATCAGTAATATAAATCTTATAGACCAGTATATGACCAGTTTCTCTGCATTACTATACGCATGAATACTTTTGTTAATTTCAGTCAAATTTGCTGTAATTCTCTTCTTTTACTGATGTGAGATTTTGAATGCAGTAATTTTACTTGTAATGGATTTTTTGCTGCTTTTGATTTAGGTAAAGGATATCAATAATTCTTCAATCAATCAACAACAAAGAAGGACCAACGTTGTAAACCGGGGCACATGAATGTAAAACGACTGTATCTGCACGACTCGACACCACCAGAGGTAACTGAGAAAGAATATATACAAACACTGCAGATGAAGGACCATTGTGTTTTCTCCTGCCTCTCTTGCAGCTCAAGTTTGCGTGCGGCGACTCCCTGCCTACTTCTCGCTGCTCTTCAGTGGCATGCCCGTCTACATTAGAGCCCTCGCATGGGCATGCAGTCCAAACAAAGCCTCGTGCCGGCAGCCTCCCGGGACAGCGAGACAGCCATGTGAGCAGTGCACCTCCTGCCCCTTTGAAGTTGGCAGCACGTTGCACAAAGTTTATTGTGTTTCAAGTGTATTGTTGCAGTAGTTCCTTTTGCAAGCATGTGGCTGCCCTCAACTGTGTGATTGAGACACTGAAAGTGTACGTATCCTTGTGCAGAGTTTAAATATGAAGCTGCTGTTTATAATCCATGCTAGTGGCAACGTAAAGTACATATTCCCAGTTTTAATCTGCATCCCAGTTGATTTATCTCTTGTTATATGCCAAATATGCGTATATCAATAAAATCTGTATCAGAGTATTTTTACATCTAAATTCCCATTGAATCCCCGTCTGTACAACGGTATAAAGTGTTATGAAATAGAATCGGAGTAGAATGGACATTGATCTGTTTTCTGTGGTCATTTGACAAAAGACTTGTTTAGTTGTTAAATTTCACTCATTTACTCTGGTTCTTTACGCTTCGTAACATTTCGACTCTTTCTAGTCGTCCCTGCAGAACCTCACCGCGGTGAATCTGTCAATACGGCAGCGGTGCACACAAAATGGCCGCCATTTTGCCATCAATGGGTCAAAAAATGTTTTTTGTCAAAGACTTTGCTTTATTACTAAACACCTGCAAGACTAAAGACATTCCCATCAGTCTCAGCTATACTTTGTGTTTAGCACTAATTAGCACGTATTAGCATGCTAACACACTAAACTAAGATGGCAAGTATTGACATTATACTTAGCATGTTAGCATGTAGCTCAAAGTATCTCGGTGCCAAAGTACAGCCTCACAGAGATGCTGGCACTACTGTAGACTCTTTGTCTCGTTACCTTCCGTTTAATTCTTCTTTTCTTAAAATGCAACATCTCTCATATAAAGCGAGGGGATTCTCCCCGACAAGTAGTTCCCCAGGATTAGCCTGCAATATCATTTCTAAGGTGCAATGCGATTTCAGAGCCGGGGCGGGAAAGTGTTTAGAATAATGAGATAAAACAGAGAACAAAGCACAGATCCCAAGTCTAAGAAGAACCACAACAAAAAAAATCCTCCTTTTGAAGAGGAAGACACTCACGCAGGCAGCGCTCACAGGCCTTTTAACAAATTCACTTAGCTCATTTAGCAGGATTTGAGGATCTGTGAGGAGAGGAATTTGACTCATGAAAACATCATATTTAAAAGGCAAATTTCTTTTTGATCTTTGCAGACACTTCTGTGCTCGTAGGAGGTTTTCTACCATGCAAACAGCCTTGAACGCTATTTAGAAGTCTGCTACGGCTGAGTGACTTTGTAGTTCGGGTCCTGCCCAGAATGTTGCATGGATCACAGATCAGTGCATTGAAACAACTACAAAAACAACAATTAGCCCTCTGATAATGCCTTTCAGCCCACACCGGATTATTGTTCCGCTAAAGCAACAGGGACACATTTCTCCTTTATTTTTTTTGGAAGAGGATCCTGAGCGAGAGGCCGACCGGCAGCCAGCAGAGACCTCCTCATGCTTCTCCACTCATCCCCGTAAGAGGATCGGACGTAATGGGGTTTTCTTCTTCTCTGGCTCCTTCTGCTCGCCAGATAAAGTGCAGAAAAACTTCCAATGAAGTCTAAGAGCGCTATTCTTGTCGCATTTTACAGTCATACCGACAATAAGTTTTGAAGGAACGCTGGTGTGACCTCAATGTGAGCAGAGTTAAGCTTTTAAGCAGGTGCCCTCCTCCTCCCCACCTCCTCCTCCCATGCAGTGGGAGAAAATGGGGGTAATAATGTGCCTGGTAGAGTCAAGCTGCTGCAATAGCCAAGCCGACCCCGATACCAGTACACAAATGACGGATGGCACCTCATTAAAGATACTGAAACATCACCAGCTATGAGTGAAAGCATAACCATGAACTAGAATACGTCTGGAGACGAATGAAGAATGGCACAAGAACGTACCAGCTGTGTTTTCATTGAAAAACATTTATTCATATAGCACGCCATTATGTCGCTGAATAATAAAGTGCACCATCCCCCAAAGGCCTGTGGGAATAGCCGAGACCTTAATATCAGGCGTGCATGGTTTCTCATATTCTCCCCGTGGCAGGCTGCTGACCTAATGACCTCACGTCAGCCGCAACGACAACTTGTTTGACACGGGGATATTTTATTCATTCTATTAATATTGCATCAGTTGCTCACACTGCGTCGTGTTTGTGTGTGTGTGAATATACAACCTGCTTCACTGAACATGAGAGCAACGGCACTCCCTCACAACACCGTTTCTCCACAAAGAGGGCCAAAGGGTTGGGAATTTGAAAACGTACGGCTCTCGGGGCAACATTTCTCTGTGTGGTTATCCGTTTTTAATTATCGCCTTAGCGGGTCGGAATTTTCCTGGAGTACAGTTCATGCTCTGAAAACAATTAACAGTCACCGACTCTCCCTTTTGCAAACTCAAATACAAAAATAACGGCTGTTTTTCTTTCTTTCTGTATTTAATTAAAATCCAACATCACATCCACGCATGTTCTCGCTTCACCCCGGCGCTCAGACTCAGAGCTCTGCTGCCATTCTGTCTGAGCGGATCACTTCACTTCACGCAATCGTCTGCATCCCAGTTTTTGTTTCACACATCGAAATTCGCATCCGTCATTTCGGGCAAGACGCATTTCCTCCTCGTCACAATATTGATCTCGCAGAGTTCAACCTGATTGACCTCTGTCCCGCGAGATAGCGAGACTTGCCGGCAGGCAGCCAATTTAAGAGAGCAGGTGGGATTGACCGCTCCTTAAGTACATATTGATTGTTTGCATCCTTGTTTCTATTACCTGCATACTTAAAGAACACAACTAACAGAAGAAGGTTTAATGTCCATTAGTGCGAGGACAGAGGTAGTGGAAGAAAGAAAAACAGAGTATAAAATAATCAATGACAAAGTTGTGTATTTCTCAACTTACAGAATGCTGTTCTTAGCCTGTTAGCCACGCTATGCTAACCCGCACAGCGTATGCTTGGTAACCCTGCCCATATTATTTCTCTGTCCCGCCTGCTTTCTGCCACAGCGTGCCAGTAAATTTCACCTTGCCAATTCTGGTCTGATCCGGCCATAAGTCAGCGTCTGATTAAATGGCCGGAAGGAAAAGCAGCAGAGCTCTCAGTCCCAAGGACCATAAGAGAGAATCACTGGACTAGAGAGAATGTTCGCAGTATATCGAGAAGAATAATAAAAGTCCATTGTGTTCATTAAAAGTTCCTTAATAGTCTCTACTTCTACTGCTATCATTTGTTTAGTTTACTTACTTTTACCAATATAGTAAACAACATTAACCCTTTACCCTCCCCCACTACAAAAGCATGATTTAGATAATAGCCCCCCCCAATTGAAGAAAACTACTGGCACAAGTCAAGTGTTACCTGGGGACCTCTAGTCCTTTGTAATAATTTACCCTTCGCTAGGCCCCGCCCTCTGCTACTCCGTCAAGCTGTCAGAGCTACGTCACCATGGAGCCCACACTGTCACTAACTGCACTCCCTGAAGAAATATGATGTCATTTTTGGAAAGCGCTGTCAGAGAGAAGCAGACAGAAGGGTGTACAATAGGTGTTTGAAGGGTGAACCCAGGGTGTCAAAGTGAACAGGTTGAAAAGATAAAGATAGAAGCTGAAGCCGACTTCCATCAACTGCAAATGCGATATCGATCAACGGAGATCAATCTGCAAAAACAGCACAGACGTGTTGACTGATGACTCATCGATCATTTATAAAAGGTCTGTCTTTTGAAGGTAAATGTGTTTTGAAAAAGCGGGTTTTCTTTTGGCGAGTTTCGTACAGAAAACACCCGCTGTGTGCTCTCTTGTTACCAGTTCTTCTTTTGTTCTACAGGGACGTGTTAATGTTGTGAAGCCCTCCCTCGGGGCCTCAGGTGCTGTACTTTTAATGTAATGCTGACGTGGTATTCACAGAGATACGCTGCAATTGTTCCTCGTAAACTCAATAATTGGCCTTTTCGTGCTCAAACGTGTCGGGAATAATTGGTAACAGGAGAAGAAGTGCACAGGTATTTTTTCGGCGCCGTGTCTCGATTTGTTGTCACCCAGCTACTGAAATTATTCTCCCATTTGTGTATTGGGACGAAATTAAGCTTAAATCAAAACCCCTTAGACTCATTGTAGTAATTCCCATGTTCTATGGTGAACATTTAACAACTCTGATGGTGGAGGTTTGACGGTTCAATAACACCGTCCGTATTCAGCAAATTTTCGCTTACTAGGTAAATCCCACTGAGCCTCTCTCAGCCATCTTTCTCTGTTCTTGTAAATATTTTTGATCAACTTTTAGCATCCCTGACTTCTGTTAGCTTCATACCGCAGTCCAGCTTTTGATTGTACCAGAACAAAAGGGTGATCTAACCAACTGCTCACATGTAATAACAAAATCTTAACAAGCACAAAGCTGCAAAACATAACAAGAAACATGATATTCAGTGTTTTTCAGTGATTTCAATCGCGTGTTAACTAAAAGGCTGAACCTTAATTTGGATAGAAGTGTTCAAGTTTGGCGAGAAAGTGGAATTACAGTCTTAGCTATCCACGATTCAGAAACTTCTTATAAAGTTATTTTGTTCTGAGCCGGATCTTCTGTGAAACACTCTGAATGAAAGCCAATTAGCAAGTGATGGAGAGAAGAGCCAAAACCACTGGTGTGGTTCATTAACATCCATGAGACGGTTATGTTTTCACTCCTTCAGCAATGGTAATGGAGCTCTTAGTGTGCATATATATGCAAATATATATTTCTGTGTGTGTGTGTGTGTGTGTATCTAATCATATGGTGCATACTTGACATACCATCAACGTCTCCTGTGATGGGGCTGAAAACAGTGCTAGAGATGTGATTAATTGACCTGTGCTACCGCGTGCATCGATGTACAAATGGCAACGGTGTTTAGCAAAAGACGGAATTAACCTCTGCCATTTTGTGTCACTTTGAGAGCTCGTTACATAACACACGCACACGCACACGCACACACACACACACACACACACACACACACACAGAGCCTTCACATTCTGTCGGTGTCTATCTTTACCACAGTCGGCTGAATAGATCGCACTGCAAGGCTTCAATCTCCTTCAAATCAATCACGGTGATGATTCTGTGTGGAAAAAAAAAGAAAAAGGTGAAATAAAAAGCCTGTCAGGGCTGTGAGATCAGAGCATGTCAATGCCTCACTTAAGACAGCTAGTCTGAAGGGGGAGCAAGACGGAGTTCACCTGCATGCAAGACAAAGCTTTCGCCTCGGCCTTTGAGTGAAGCGATGCGGCAGAGAATGGCGAGGCCGCACTCCCTCACGTAAACATCATCTGGATAAAAATCAATTTCGTGATTCATTCCGAGAGGTCGGGACTTGCGAACGGACAGAGTTGTCCGGTCATTCCGACTGCAGCGGGAATGACCGGGCGCTCCTGAGCCAGGCAGGGAGGATTGGATGATTCTTCAAAAAAAAAAACAAAAAAAAACACAACATCATAGCTCCTGGTAACATTTCAAAAGTCTGGCTGATTGATTCTTGTTTTTGTTTTTGGTACACCCCCCCCCCTCCTGTGGCATTGTTGCTTCTCATTTCCAACACAGCATGAAAGGCAATGAAATAAAAACATCTTAGCAGCAAATCGGCCTCACCATGGCAACAGTATTGATCAACCCTCCTGGGTCCCTCAGACAGAAAAAAATCCATCTCTCATTTCAATTTCCCAGCATTAACAGTTCAGCAGCTCCTCGTGTCCCGAACAGACAGCCATGATATTTACATCTACGATCACTATTTAGCTGCTCTGATGAGTCATTTATCACAGAGGCGAGTCCCAAAAAGACCCGATGATACTCATGAGAACAAAGGAGGCCAGCAGGACGGCTCAGCGACAGGTCATCCACCGAAAACTATGTGTTTTTGAAGTTGTTTTACTTCAAAGTCCATTAGATTGCTTAGTTATGGGCCACATCCCATAATTAAAATCGACAGCAAATTGAGAGCTTTCTCCCAGAGCGCTCGTTTTGATTTGAGAAAAACAATCTGCTTCGCTTCATTTGTCATAACTGAACAGGTGTTGTATCGAGCTTTCTGACGATTTCCGCGTGGAACCGTTTGATACTTGATGGACTGCGGTTGCAAACAATCTCGGAAACGTGTAATGGCTGACGCACGCTCATCAAACGCTGTGAAAACTAATGAGGGCGGATGGGCTGGGATTGATTATACGGCATCGCTTAATTCATCATCGTTTATTATCGCCGCTTTCATCGCCACCGCCGGTACCATAGAAGAAGAAAAAAAGAAGAAATAAAGTGTGCTGCGGGGCAAAAACAGGTTCAGACCAAATTCATCGTGTGATGGATTTGACCGAGGTGTTTGAATCCACCTTTCTGGCAACACTTTAGGGAAATGAGAAGAAATACAGAGCTTCACAACTGCTGTTCAAACACGGCACACTGGGCTACAGCTACGCTCCCACAGGCTGCTGTGAGGAGGAGAGAGGAGAGGGAATAAGGAAATCATCTCTCTCTCTCTCTCTCTCTCTCTCTCCCCCTTAAAACTCTGTGAATTCCCCAAATGCAGACATAATATTATGAAGCTCACATGAAACAAGAAAGAAAAAGGGAAGTCTTACAACCCCTCGAACTCTGCAACAAATCAGTGCATTGAGAATGCTTCCAAGTAGCACTGGAGGGTTTTAACCAACTTGAATGATTAAAAATTAATGTATTAACTCAGCCTACATAGAGTGAATAAAAATCAAAGGATGAAGGTTGCGGTTTGGAACCATCAGTCTAAATGTCCAGCCAATGGAGCCAGAAAAAACCCAAGAGCCAAAAAAAACAAGAGTGTTGCATTGGTAAGTGTGTGTGAAACGAAAAAAAGAAAAAGAAAAAAGGAAGAGGGGGCCTAAAAGCATGTTAAGTGCTTTGATGGTCTTACAGTTAGACAGCTACTTACAGCCAGGCCCCACGGTTTTCTGTCTAATTGAACCGAAACAAAACACGACAAGCCTGGGACTTATACTCTGCAACCACAGATCATTAGCGCCAACACTGCAGCTCCGACGAGCCTCGGCCCGCTTGTGCCCGCGCTAGACAAAACTGCACAGAAGTCTGCACATTTGCATCCACATGGCATTTCAAGTAATTAGATATTTTGCTATGGAGATGCATTTTAAATAATTAATCTGCTGTATTGGTGCCCTGCTGCGTTTTCCCCCCATCGTTTCCACTGCAGCACCAGCAGCGGGGCGAAAACACAGAATAGTAAGAGTCTGGAATAGAGATGTTCTGCCATACAACCCAAAGCTATAACTCATTGTGAAATTATGCTGCAGATCCATTTGGTTTACTCGCAGCCAGCGAGCTCAATTAGGGCGCAAAGTATTTGAAACAAGCTCATTTCAAAGAAAGAAGGGGGGACACCCCTTGTTGATAAAAGCAAGTCAACTCCTCCATAAATCAGAGGCGTTCAGCTTCACAACGATTCATAAAACAGAAAAATGCCTGCAGTCTCTCCGCGCATGCGATCGCATGAAGCAGGCCTGTTAAATCCTCAAGAGGGGGGTTGTTGAGTTTGGGGTGTGATTGTGTCAGGCTGTCAGTGCCCACTCATCCAGACTCCGGAGTGAGACTGGAACAGACGGGTTCTTTCAGCACCACCGGGGACAAGCAACAGCACACTCAGCTGTCTCATCCACACAATGTGTAGTGGGTGGGTGGGGAATTACCCAAATTCACTATTTGAAGATGGAGAGAAGTCTAGATGGATATTAGTAATAACAGGCATCAAATTGAGAAATAAATCGAAAAAAGAGGCAGAAAAAGCACAAATTATGCGTTTTGTTATTAACAGTTGATTTGTTTCTGTGACATAATGCATTTTTTAGAGTTACTACTTATGGCCTGTTCTCTACTTCCTGTTACTGGGCGCACACACTGTTAAACAAAATAAAACTATCGCACACGCTCAGGAGACTTGCCTGAAAGAGGCGTAGGATGTTGGCAACCATGATCGACACCGAGCTCGCCGAGGCTCCGACGACTCCCACCACTTTTTCCGGCTTGACGAACACCGGCGCCTCCCCGTTCGTGCATCTCACGTCGGAAGTGTCCTTCGTGATCAGGGCCTGGACGAAAGTTAAGGACTGCTCCAGCGCGTAGGTATCCCTCGAGCAAGTGTCCAGCACCCGCGCGCCCAACATGATGTTGGGCAAGAGTTTCTCGTCCAGGTTGATCTGATCCAGTGCGTACATCATGGCCTCGAGCCGCTGGATGCCGTTCTCCTTCTTGAGGTCGCCGCACGGCGCTCCGTCGGCGCCTCTGGAGTGCACCGGGAAGAGCCCGCCGAGGGTCAGGTGGCCCTCGGTCCGTATCGAGTGGGGCGCGTAAGTCTCCTGAGGCAGCGCAAAATCCACCGCGGTCCGCACGAGCCACAACGCTCTCCACAAGGCGCTCAGCTTTACGCGCGAACCGGGACGAGCCATGATCAACTTTTCTTTTGTGGAGGGGGGGTGGGTGGTGATAAAGATTGGGAGTCTGAGAATCCACAGGAAGATATATAGAAAAAACAGAGAGGGCGAGGAAGTTTTTTGTTTTGTTTAAAACGAGCCCATAGTCGTTAGTGGAGATTCAACAAGCGGGGCTAGAGAACCGAGACGCAGTGGAGGACTCAGACGAACTGCGCCCATCGTGAGCGGCGCAGCTTGTTGAATAGCGAGGGCTCCTCACGGTAATCCGGAGACGAGAGGCTATACATCCATCAGTCAGAAAATATCTCTATTAGAAGAAGATAGAAGACGAGCTGGCCCTGATTTAGTCCATTTATAGTGAATCCAAAGAAACACAGTGAAGCTGCTGCTGAAGGATCTCCACAACATAAAAAAGCGGCAACGCAACCAAATAACACGCAGAGAACTGGGACCGATTCTCTCTCAGTAATACTTAGATGTTAGGGCCGGCAGAAGTGGGTGACATTCTTCCTCGTCTCGGACGAACTCCACGGGAGCGCAGAGGGGAGGAGGGGAGGGGGGGCGGCTCGGTCCGCTGTGGTGTCTGTCTCCCAAAGGGTGCATATCATCATCTCCACACCTCCCAATACAAATAAAAAAGCAAGATAACGAGCAGTATGCGCCTAAGAAAAAATAAAGAAAAAACACCCCCACACACACACCGCTAATTAAAGCCGCGTCTCTCGCTCGGTGTCCGCAACCGCTCGCATTTTTATACAAAATGAATGAGTCACAGCGAGGGATCCACTGCGCGCACAGTTTCCAGCCCCCTTTTCCTTACGAGACGTCACTCGGCTGGCGAGGGAGGAGAAAAAAGAAAAAAAGAGTATCATCAGTTCGTGGCAAAGGTTTTCAGGAAGTTGTGATCTGACCAGAAGGTAAACAAAGCGAACAGAAGCACTTATAGTTATGCATGGTATAAAACGACTGTCCCTCTGAGAGCGCGCTCTCCCTCTCCCTCTCTCTCCCTCCCTCCCTCTCTCTCTCTCTCTCTCTCCCCCAATCAACATCAAACACACACACCGCGCAAAAGTGAGTATTTTCCAGACAATGAGGCAGAGATCTGTGGTATAAAAGAGCTTCACGCGCCGGCTAATAAACTGCCCTTTTTTCCAGAAATAGTTTTGGATTCATTACCGGTGCACCTTTAAAACGGAGGGAGGAGGGAACGTACCCGTTTGGAAGGGTCCAGGCTGGTCTCCCAGGCAACCCTTCTTCAGTAGACACTCCTGATTCATCCTGTGCATGCACACACACTCGCGCGCGCGCGCGCCTCATGCTGGCACGCACCCACGCCCACAGACTGGTGAGAAGTAACCACACCTTTTTAGGAGCGAGGAAACCCTCACATCTTCCTTATACCAAAACTCTGTCATCACCAAACTGTGTAATTGCACAGATGGTGTTTTTTATAACAAACAAGCAGATTATGATCATTTGCTTGCAGTGGGCGTGCTCTACAGCCTCACTTGGCAATTTGTGGTTTAATTACAAAAATAAAGGTGTGTAAGGGGTGTAATTAAAATTTTGTATTAAACAATAAAAAAAAATTGTTGCTAATGACTGCTTTATTCACTCAGCCAGTTACTCAGATACATAATTCATGCAAGCCGTCGTTTACAAGTAAACCAGAAACTGACCTTCTAAACCAGCCGCCGCCACACATCCAACAACAGCCTCCCTGTTGGAAAAATCACAGGAGCACCCTGGGAAAACAGTCAAGCTAGAAATGGATTATGTGAGTCAGTTAAGTTGCTTGATCGTGGAGTAATAAACAGCCTCTGAGAGTTGCTTTATCGTGAAAATGATTATGAGGCGGAGAAATCCCATTTTATGAACATGCTCGTTGCATTCGTTTCTGTTCAATTAAAAGATTAGAAAAGGCGATGTGGCTCTAATTGAAACATGTCCTATTGACATTACAGGCTTGGACGGACACATTTCTAATTAATGAAGCTGAATAGAGTATTAATTCCAGCCTAATCCCGCCATGTAGTGTATTTATTCCCATTAGCCACGACGATTTTCGCGGGAACTCCAGGGCACGACGACGTGGGTGCACAAATCGAACGTCAAGGCCAAAAATTCATGAGCTGCAGCAAAAAACAGATGTATTTTAGGACATGTGTGTGGGAACTGCTGGGAAGAGACCGCCGAGGAGAGAAATGAGGGATGTGAGACGGGGAAGGCGGCAGATGGCCTCCTCCACTGTGAGCACGCAGAGACAGGCGGGTCTGGAAGAAAATGCAGCAACAGCCGCGACCAGAAAATGACAACCTGAGAGAGACCGAGAGAGTGTTGCTGCAGCGCAACACTGATTCCACCGCTCGGACTTCTGGAGCCTGACTCCCACTTACACTGTCAGCGGAAAGGTTACTTTTGAAAAATGGGGGCCCTCATCGTGATTAAATTCACTGACTGACCCCCAGGAAGAACGGGTCTCTTCTCCCCCCGGGAGGGAGGCTGTTAGATTTAGACTGAGATTACACTTTAGTTTGGATCTTCTCCCTCCCTCCCTTCCTTCCTTCCTTCCTTACACACACACACACACACACACACACGATAAATTCCATTTTACATACGCCGGGGAGGGAAGAGGGGGGGGCATCCCACTAGATGAATAACAAGCTCCTATGAGAGTCACCGGAGCTTTTGTTTAAGGCATTCAATAACACGTCTGCCTTGATGCAGTCTACTTGAAGTCATTTACAGCGCCGGCACCGTGTGCTCTCCTCAAAGAATGAAGAATCAGGGAACAATAAAAAAAAAAAAATCAACCTCCAGGACAAGAGGCAATGCGGATTCCCTTTTTTCGGGCCGACACTGTGCACAATGGGGTCCGTCCGTCAAACTAATTAACCCTGGAAACCTGCTTAATTCCCAGACTGGGATGAAAAGGGGGGCCGTCGTATCCACAGGAACGGAATACCTCCAGAGGAGGGAGGTAATTGCATGTCGGGGTGATTTGTTCGAAAGCAGGCAGGCCACCGAGCCCCGTTTGGAGTCATGCATATTCTGTGAGGGGTCAAGGTGTTAATGTTGGATCAATGTAGGGGCAATGTTCGATTAGCAACACGGAGGTCACTGAGCTGCCAGCCCCCCCACCCTGTGTCTCATTTTGCACCATCTGCTTTGGAATAATAAAATCCCTGCTATCTACACTTTTCTTCATCACTGTTGAGCTGAATCCACAAGGAGGGGGGGAAAGGAAAACATATTATAATTCTACTGGCGTGAAGACGAATTCTTACCTCTTCTGGCTGTTTATGCCAAAGACAAAGCAGGTGCTCTGCAGCTATAGGACGACAGGCTCGCCACGCTCTCAATTATGATCGTAATCCATCTGTCATACCGGCTCCCTTCTAATTACGTCTCTGTAAAGTTGCTGCTGTGAGCTCAGGACCCGTTCGCACTCTGAAATGTGAAAGATAGACAGATAAGGCACAAGTGGCCACCGGAGTACATAACTGCTGGGGGGGGAGCTTGGTAACAGGAGGGGGGGGCGCAAAGGTGTCCGCTCAGACGGTTACATGCAGAGATGCTGTTTTAGAGCAAAAATTTAAAGCGAGAAAAAAAGGGAATATTACCCCGCGAAAGTTTCAAGTACCCTGATTGGGTGGTCAGAGGTCTTATAAATGTCATTAATGGACCCTTGGGTGCTGACCTCCTCACCCACGCAGTCCTGGAACCTTCCAGAGGCCCTATTAGTGGGTGACTGGGCCATTGTTTTGATAGGTAACCTCACAGTCCGCTGGACTTTATGCGATAAGTGGGTGCAGCTGTGTGTTAGTTAGCCGGGAGGACTTCAGCCGCAGATTTGATTGCGAATGCCTCTCGCCTCGTGTCTGTTAATTAGCCGACCTTTCGAGCAGCTCTGGAACCTGTGTGAATGCTTTTAGCTCAAGTGTCTTCGTGGTGCATTGTGATGGAGGAGGTTTCATCCACAGTCTATGTGAATGACTCATAACAACCTCTCCCCATATGTGTGTGTGTGTGTGGGTGTGTGTGTGACCAGAGTACCTTTCTGCCAAAACCAAAAGAAACCAATGTAAACAAATAGTGTTTTAGCTCCAATAAATAATGTATGTATGGTAACATTTCACAATACAATAAAGCGGGCTGGTCTCACCCAGCATTCGTAGCAATACCTACGAAAAATAACTCACAGAATGTTTTCGCATGTTATCCACGTAGTCTCTAACGAAGACGTACAAAGACCGCCTTTCATCCAGGAGACCGCAGTTCGTTCCCCGCGTGAAACGAGAAGCCAACGTTCCGTAATTATTTTAACTCAAACAACAATCTTTTCCTAAAGGTAACCAAGTGCTTTTGTTGCCTGAACCCAACTGTTGTTTCCTGTGAAGACGGAAGTTTATTTTGAAAAGGCCGCATGCATTTATAACGAGCGGAAATTGACACCTGTTGCATGTTTTTGCAGTAAAAAATGCACGAAAAATGACATCACACCATCTGTTGTAGGAGGAAACGTTGACTAGAGTGGATGACATCTTTTTGTAGGCCAACCCAGACGTTAGCATCGCACAGTTTCTCTCGACAAAGAGCCAATGGGATTTTTTCAATTCGATTTTGGATAAAATAAAAATAAAAAAACATTTATGATACTTTCATGTTTTGTTCAGCGAGATAATTTTCACAAATGAACACCACTTTTATGATTTTTGAAGCGTTTATGCAATCCCTAACGTTAGATGTATAAAGAAACGACACCGCGGTCACATGAGCGCGAGTATAAACACAACGAGGCTGTGAAGGCGGGTAGTTGGGGTTGTGAAGTCTCATTTAGCCTCTTTTGTAAGACATGTAAACGCTTTAACAAAACATTAAAATCTCTTAAACGTGTTTCAGAGATCTAACCAGAAACCCTTTCAAAAAACCCGTCGACTTCAAGACGAGGGACTGGAAGTGACAAAAATACTGACTCGTTATTTAACACTGCAGAACTCCTAAGTAGTTACCAAGAAACAACAAATGGAATGAATCATGGACTTAATGATTTAAAACATAAATAGATCAAATTACTTACATTACAGTCACTGTGTCCATGCGTCCTCAAGTAAAGTGCTGAATCGCACCGTGTAGTTACATCTTTCTTGACGTCATGATTCTTACAGTAAAGCGTCGTCGTTTTTCCTGGAAATTCACAGTTAGTTTGTTCACAACGAAACAGGCAGAATTCAGAGAAAAAGATGAACAACCTGCACTGTGATAAACATCGGGACATTTTCTACCGTACAATGTGTGCCGCTGAAGTGTTTTGATCTACGATTACCATTTTTATTCATCTGTGGTTTGCTCTGGTTTTCAATTGATATCTGTCATCGAGATAAACATTGAGCAGCAGTACGAGTGCTTTGCACAAATACAGACGCTTAGTTCTGAGGATGTTGAGGCTCTGCACTCATAGGACGCGACACAGAGAGATACGCCCAGCTGGACGAATGTCGCCGTGTTTTTAACTTGCCAAAGCAATCCTCGTGTCAATGAGCGCGTATACTGCAGATGGACCTCACAACCTCATCTCTTTCACGTTGGCCTGCCAGCTTCCGCGCTGTTTATTCATTTCCATCTATGGTTCTGGCAACTGGGGAATATGGCCATAATCATCTATCACGATACGGGCCATTTAATATCTCGATCATGATGTATATCACAATATAGCGCGTTTTCAATAAGTAAACAGTCTAAATGACTGGCAGCTGGTCTCATACGATCACAGTGACGTATTTCTACAAGCCTTCCTTCAAAAGTATCATTGCTTTCTAAAATACTCGATTCATTGCAAACGAGCTCATTCCTCCATTTCTCACGTGGACTTCATGCTGGTGAAAAGTGTTGAGAGTGTGTGAGTGGATTACGCCCGTGCTGCTCGAATTAACTGCAGTGCCGTTTGTGTTGCAAAGAACATATTTTCTTCATCTTACACAGCTCATTAGCATACGGAGCTGCTAGTGAGGACTGCGGTGGAGGGCAGGCCTACTTATTTCAGATAAGTGCCCCTGCAGCCTTCAGAGTTTGAAAAGCATTCACAACAAAAACACACACACACAGGCACACACACACACACACACACACACACACACACACACACACACACACGAATTTGCTTTGCCTGACTGCTTACCGCTGCGCACTTCATCATGCACATGGACTAATCTCTCGCTTATTAGGTGAAAATGTACAAACTACGGCACATGGCTATCGAATAATGGCTATAAATCAAATGTGTAGGAGACACCCAGTAGAATCGACGCTCATGGCCTTCGCCTCATGCACCGTGTGTCACCTCCTCTGGCTAGAAATGTCCCTAACTCAATTAAAAGGAGGTTCAAGTGAAAATCCGCTCCTCATCTTGACCATGTGCGAGCCTGAGGAGTGTGCAGTCTGACAGTAATCCCCTGGGTTTATCTGTTCACTGAGCCCTCTGCTTCCTCGGTCCCCTAGTATCCCCCTGCTGTCTCTCGGCCACGGTCTGTCTCCCTTTTGGGCTCCCCATGGCCCAGTGGTCCCATAAGAGCACCTTCGCTGGAACTGTGGGTCACAAAAGCTGCCCTTTCGCCCCACGGGGCCGCCGCCCCACTGTCTGCACACTGAGAGCCTTTTTTTGAGTCATCCCCAGCTGATCTCCCTCACAATACACAGAGAAAGAGAGAGAGAGAGAGAGCGAGAGAGGAAATGCATTTATTCATACCAATTGGGTTCGAATAGTCACGGCTTGTTTTGGATGCACTACGGAGTCACGGTCAAATCAGGGAGCCTATCCCTAAGTGACACCTCCTGCTGAGAAATCACTGCTCGAAGTGGACGAGAGCAGCAGGGAGCACTGTGTGTTTACAGAGTTCAGAGGGAGTGAACGATTGCGTATTGTAGAAGTTAATGGCTGCCCGGCAAGAGTCCCGTCGACACAGGGCCCGGCACAATACAGACGGAGCAGAACGGGAGTCCTCATGGCTGCTCGGGGATTGAATAAAGCCCAGTTCATTTTGCTACATATCACGTTTTGTTACATGGTTTCCGACAATTTGTCATATTTCATCCGCGGAGCCTGCAATGGGCGTTTTTATATCCTTCCCATTTCCTCCAACTTTCAGCTCGCTTTAAGCTCCTCTGTGTCATGATGGTGGGGTTTTTCTCTCTCCCTCCTTTTGGAGTTCTTTCCTCTTTTTTTTTTTTTTGCTTTCAAGCTGAAAATCAAATCTATAAATCAAAGGCAAAGGGAGAAAGGCATGGGGGACTGAAGGACGTTTAAATCCTTTCAGAGTTCCTGAAGCTCCAGAGAGCGAAATAAACAGAAAATGATAATGGAGCTGGGAATGGTAGCAATCCCACTTTTCAGGGGATTGAAGCCAGGTGTCTTTCTTAACGCGTTCTCCTGCTTTATATTCCGCTCTGTTGGGAATGGATCCTCATCTCCCTCATTAAGTTCCTTGAAAAAGGAAAAGAATTATAGTCTTTGAGGAACGCTAGAAAGGCCAAATATCCACACCTGATTCTTTTTGCTGAATTGTTTTTGAGATTGTTTTTTGGTATTCTGAGTCACTAACAGAAGTGCTTAATGTGCAGAAACCTTCCAGTGCCATGGTGCTTTTCAAAGTTGTCTTTCTACTGTAAGTCATCGGGGGGGGGGGGAGGGTACGCTGCTCTGCTCACCCAGCTGTGTGTTTTGCTGAAATATTGCTGCTGAACAAAAATTGTTGACCTTCAGATTGAACTTAATTTGCATAAAAGCATACGATTAGACGATGGGCAGCCACCAGAGGAAACTCATTTGGTCACACTTGACAAGCACTGACCACGTCCACGAATGATTGACCGTGACTAACCACTGACAGCTCAGACCTGTGATGGTCTACAGCTCGGGTTGGACGTAGTTAAATGGCCCACTGGGAATTTTTCTAAATAAACTAGAACACGGCTGAAGCACTGTAAATTTCCCATCCTAGTTTAAACACTAGATGTCGACTAAATTTAGTGCCTGTTGTCTGTTTGTTACATCTCTAGACAGATTTACATCTTGCATTTTCATTTGCATCGTAACCTTTTAAGTGGGCGCTTCGGTCACGCACTGTATTGGAGTCTAAAAGTGTCGGATTGATCTAAATTAAATTTAAGAGGAGCAGATGCATTGTTATGTTTTGTGTTATGTGGGAACATGAAACGACTAATGTCAAACATTTAACAGTTTAGTCGTGTCATTATTTTGATAGAAATTTGCACTGTTATTTGCAGTGTAACTGGCTGGAAAACTTTACTATTGTTTTGCCTGAGACTCGGTATATTTTTCTGTCGATGGCCCACAATAAATAAAAGTTTGGCCCTCCCTGGTGCTCACATGCTCACAATAACAATGTTGGCAGGCGGATATTTAGCAGATAATGTTTACAAGTTTGCCATCTGAGTTTAGTGTGTCGGCATGCAAATATTTACCAACTAGAACTAGAAAAGTGTTCCAGGCGGGTTCTTCGTGAAACTAAGGGTTCCATTTAGCACCGTCTATGGAAGACAGAGTTCTTCAAGGATTGATGAAAGCATGGGCGTTAAAAGGTAGCGCCCACAATGCAGAACCCCCCAGGTGGGTTCAAGTTGAAACCCTTGGAACATAAAATGATTCTTGAAGCAATGCTCTGGGTAGGTTCTTGTTAGCACTGTTAAAAAGTGGAAATAAAGGTGGTACCTCTCACAGATGGTTCTAGGTATAACTTAGGTTTTAGGCTCCAAGTGGAACCCTATAAAGGTTCTATCAGAAACAAAAAAAGAGTTCTCCTGCGAGGACAATCCAAAGAACCCTATATGGTTCTAGTTAGCACCTTCATTTCTCAGAGTGTGTGAACAAAGAATGTCGGAATGAAATTTCCTGACATTCCACCCAATACATGTTGAGATATTTCAGTCTGGACCAAAGCGGCCGACCGACCGACTGACAATCATTCCTAGAGTCACACCGTCAGTCTGGGTACCTTTAGACTCTGCACTTCTATCCAACAATCTGCATCGTACGAGTCCGATGAGTTACGTTTCCCTCTCAAAAGGAGGACACATTCGGATGAAATATATGACTCCCACTTACATATTTGTTTAGAAGAAGCTATTAAAACAAGATATTAAGAACCATGTAATTCTTGACAGCCTCATCAGAATGTAAATGAAAGCCGATCACACTTTCTCTGATCGCCTACGTAACCCTAACGAGTAACGTCCTATAGGTCTGTTCTCATAATGTCACGACCAGTCTAGTCTAGTGGTGTCGAACATTCATTTCAGGCACCGTTTCTTAATCAAAGACGAGACCCAGGAGCCCGGCGCAGCACAAATACAAATAGATTTACTGCTCAGGGTGCATAGATCAATACTTTTTTGTTTTTTTTCACTGTCTCGAGTTGATGTGTGAAGGAGAAATCCGAAACTCAAACGTAATCACATCAAAATGGCTGTTGTATGAAAAATGATACGTCTGGTTCTCTTTCCTCAACAGAGTCTCGCACAATAAATTGCACGCCATCAAACCGAAGTTATAAATCACAGCACTCTGAGGCAGAGGCAGCAATGAGAGGCATGCTTTCTTTTTAAGTGGAGGCTTACAATTGAACCTCAGGCACTGGAGTCCATAAATCGCAGCATCAATTATTAACCCAAATCTGTTTTAATGTGCCAAAAGAAACCCCAGCGGGCAGGCTAATGCAACTAGCAGGAAACGAGGAGAACAGATAAAATGACCAGTGTGGCCTGAGTCGGCACCCTTTTTACGTCGAGGCGGGTCTAAAGTGCAGGAAAGCATCAAACTCGAGCCCATCCTGTCAGACTTTGAGGCCATCAGGAGCCATATCAGCAGCTAAATAATAGAGAATTCCATTCATTTGAGAGTGGAAATATGCTGGAACCTTGAGGACATAATTGATGAAGGCCTCAGAGACGCGAGGGTGCACCAGGGAGATGCCGGGTAAAGCAACAGCAGCATCACCCGACCCTCCCCCCCCCCAATCCCGTTCACTCTCCGGATGCTTTTAGAAAACATGTGTCTAAAGTTCGCGAGGTGATACAAGCGATTTGGAAAGTGCAGTGAAAGTAAACAGCAAACCATTAGGAGACGACCTCAGCAATCACAAGCTAGCTGCAGGGATGTGGGTACATCATGATCAGGCTGAGACCAAAAGCAAATAGGAATCCATTCCCTTCAGGGTCAGTCATTTTCTACGCGGTTCATTTTGCAGTAAGTGTTTTCTTCTCTTTTTTGCAGGGTTGTATTAACCTGTTGGAGACGCTGGCGTGGCGTGGTGCAGCGCACTGAATGCAAAACATCTGTTTGTTGTTGTGAGGAGAATCCAGCTTTTATTGATCCTGCTTATGAAATCCAATCACAAACTCACGATAAAAAAAAGAAACCGGTTAGTGAGCGATCTTTAGGCTTCAAAACGAACAAATTGTACAAACTGAATACTGGAGGATGGTTTTGTTTCTCTCCTTTATCACTTCAGGAAAAATCAAGTTGAGGCACTGATGACATTTTCCTTGCTTCCAGCCATTTATTATTTAATAATTCATCATGTTTTCTGAAGGAAAAAAAAAAAGGCATGCCGATACAGGAGCAAGTCCTAATTTTGAAAAGTGGGTGCTTGCCAGCATACAGTAGCAGCAGCCCAGCTGCCTCCACTCTGTGAACACGATCAAAAACCTTCTTTACCGTTTTTAGATTCTCACACATTCAAACATTGATGGGGCAAAATCTACCTCTGCAGCACATCCAGCCAGTCAGTCGACAGTGGTGGTGATGGTGGTTGTTGTTATTTATTTAAGCAATCGGCTTTATTTCTACGCAGTGATCACCGGGGGAGGCTCTCTCAGATCTCTCCCTTCATCTGACAGAGGAGAGGAGAGGAGTGCGAAGAGATGAACATCGAAGCTGTCTTATTAGCGCTTAACTCTCCGGCTCAGGCCTTCAGATTGACAAGAAAAAAAAAAAAAAAAAAAAGAAGTGTTCATGCACCATAAACAGTGGCAGTGATAAATATCTGCTGTCGCTTCCAACATGACTCACTTGTCTGAGTCTGGGCTCTGCTGCACACAAAGGAAGCTGCAGCACAGCACCCATACACTGCTGCTAAATCTCTATCCGATTACAGGTAATAGATGCACTCTATAAAATAGCTTATATTACCAGGGAGTGAGTTGAAGCGGAACACACTTCAGCACCAAATAGTGAATAATGAGCATAATTCTATAAAAGCACACACGGGCATCGATACAGGTAAAAAGCCACACAAGCCCTCATTACTCTTGGAATTTTTTATGTTGGCTTCAGTTTCTTACTGCGGTCCTTGTTTCTTGTTTTAAAGTGGCCACTCCAGACCCCCAGTGAGAGCAGACCGGCCTGTGAGTCAGAGGACATTTGGTTTGCAGAGAGGGGGATTAATCTACAGAAACCAATGTAGACATATCTTCTGTGAGGAACCTGGCTTTGTTACACTGCCTTAGCATTTACAACAGTCTATAATATGAAAAGCTCCATCTTTTCAATACCAGTATCTGTGTGTTCGGCGATTTTGCCGTCGCCATCTTGGATTACGGCCGTCGCCATGTGGATTTTCACAAAACAAATGAACAGAAGTCACCATATTTGAAATGCGAAGGAGTGACGCAGCAGCAGCAACCTGTCAATCATCACCTGTCTTATGCTAATTGGTACCGCTAGTTGGTTAAATCGCTAGCATACACATATCCCAGCCTTGCGTTTAAACCAGGAGGCAACCTCCGGTTCTGAAAAGAGAAGCCAAAGCTTCATGTATTAAAGCTGCATTCTCTTTAGTGTCCACCAGGGGGCGACTCCTCTGGTTGTATTGAAGTCTATGAGAAAATGACTCTACTTCTCTCTTGATTTATTACCTCAGTGAACATTTTTCCTCCACAGCCCAAATATGCTAACTTCCGTTCACTGGTTGCAAAAAAGTCAAGATGACGACGGCCGTAATCCAAGATGGCGAACCCGAGGCTTTTATAACGGCAGTCCCCAAACCAATGGGTGACATCGCGACGACTATGTCCACTTCTTAAAAACAGTCTATAATGTAAACTCCAATTTACAAATGTTTATGAGTTTGTACTGCATTTTGAAGAGCTGGACCCGAATAGTCGACTATTCGTTCGTTGGGTAGATTTTCGTTTTTTCAATTTTTGTGATTGGATTTTCGTTTTTGTATTTAAATTTTTCGACCCCTCGGTTTACAAACACGCATAAAACATACCAAACCTCAGCAACAGCTGACGGTGTCGGGTGGGGATCAGGTCATAGATGGAGATTATGATTATGAACACCATAATTCAGTGGGGCATAGATAGATAGATAGATAGATCCCACTGAATTATGGTGTTCATAATCTTTTACAAATGTCCATCTATGACCTGATTCCCACCCGACACCGTCAGCTGTTGCTGATCGTTGATAACCGATACGTCAATTTTGATCCATTAAACATTTGCACCGTGTTCATGAGGCTTTCCTCCCACGCGCTAAACACAGGAGGATTAATGGCTGTAAATTACCCACAGGTGAAAGTGTGACTTATTATGTGAATGTGTGATTGCTCTGTGACAAACTAGCAGCCCGTAGCTTGTTTTCCTGCCTTTATATTCGGAGCATGCTGTGAAAGACTCTGCAGGCTCCCAAATAAAGGCCTTCACCCGCCCGGGGTGTTTTGTGTGTGCGATTAATTCGCACATCAATTCATTTTTTTCAAACTGTTGTTTTTGTCATGAAGACATTCACACAGAATGCAAATAGAACGGGGAGATAAAGCAACATCAGTTCACCGCGAATAAAAACATCGACCAAGACCGCAAACTTTTCAACATTGACAAAGGCAGCGCAAACCTTTCACAATAAAAGCCTCAGACATATACACTACGTAACTGTTCACTAGAGATAACTCAAATTCATGCAGAGCATTTTGCTAAAAGGAAACTCAATCAAATATCTTACAGTATCTCAGGCTACACAACAGTTTACATCAGACAGACGCTGCTCTGGGTCAATAGGATCCTAGTCGCTCCTCCGCCTGCACAGATCTATTTGAACGTTTTATTAAAAATGTGCTGCAACTGTTCGCAAGTTCGCATCGCTGCCAGTATGTATCATTTTGATGCGAAATACTTGCATGAGAATATTTTCCACAGGCATGTAAAGGCCTGAAGAATGAGAAGTCTGTGACAGTGAATGAATTCTGAGCATTTAGTTTCCCCATCAATGCAGCAGCAGAATAAAAGCCAGCGTCCCTGCTGTTGCAAATTACTAGCAAGCTAAGATCATTACAATAAAGTCTCCGAGCCTTTGTGTTACATTAGTTACCATTCATTTAGCAGACCAGGGGGGTTCAAACTCAAAAGGAACAATGCATTCCTTTAAAAGACTTTGTATAAACTGCTAGGAGTAATAAATACTTTCTAATAAGGCATATTTAATAAGGGTAATATGCCCAAAATAATAGTAACAGTAAAAAGAAAGAAACCTTTCTAGGCTACCAGTAAAAAGGCTAAGAATCTGTTCGGCTGGTGCGCAACCTTGCTTTGTTATTTTAGCTCTCGTTTAAATGAACTGGCAGGAGCCCTTCACTTACATTCCGGGAAAAACAGAACTGCATAATACAAAATCAATTTATGACCAATGTATTAACACTTACAACTCCAGACTTGATTTCTTATAATAGGGGACATTTAGCTGCAGACATGTGGTGACATTTACATTGAGAGACTCATGACCATATGCAGTATTAATGACTTATTCCCTGCAGGGGACTTTAACAGGGCAAAACCTCGGCCATCTTCCCAAAATTCAGTAAGTGTCCCACCAGGGATAATAACACAGTGGACCATTTGCTACACATTATTAAGGGACGTGCAGCTTTGCGACTCTCCTTTTCACCGTCTGGTTCATCTTCGCCCAACTTACTATACAAGCAGGAACTTAAATGTGCTCCGCCTGTGGTCCAGACTGTGAAGAGATGGAGTTACAGTGTGTTTTTGAGGCTGCAGCTACAGACCCGGATGAACTCACGGATACTGTGAAGTCTTACATTGGTTGATGTGAGGACGTTTGTGCCGACTAAAATCTCCACAAGTACAATGAAACCTATTTCACAGTTAAATTCTGAAAGCTTCCTTAGGCTTAGTGTGTGGAGAGGCCTGCTGGACATCAGCAGCTACAGGAAAACATCCGCTCACACTGTGGAGACCCACCAACAGGTCAACAACCTAAATGTTTTATTTCTCTGCACGTTTGAGTCACCCACTTTCACATCCCTCACCTGCACTGACATCAAACAACCACCTACCCCCCCCCCCATCCCTCCCCACTGACCCCAAGAGGTGTGAGTCTTCACTGGCCTCAAGATTCGATTACGATTCACCTGTCAGCAGTTCTCAATGTATCCTAGACTTTCTATACGACTGCACTACTTTTTCAAGAATTAATACAAGCAGAACTGACAGTCAGTAATCTGAACTCCATTTATATTTTAAAAACAAACAAACAGACTATAACAGTCTATAACATAAAAAATTTCATCTTTTCAATACCAGTGTCTGTGTGGGCCGCCTTAGTGCATGAACATGACAAAAACAAAACATCAATCCTCCTGCAGTTCATCTAGAGAAGAAGTAGACGTTGCCATCTTGGATTACGGCCGTCGCCATGTTGCTATTTTTTTCGCAACCAATGAACAAAGGTTACCATATTTGAAATGTGGAGGAACGACGTACAGACGCCGTATACGGCTCTATTAGAGGTAGCGACCTGTCAATCACAGTAAGCCCCGCCCTAAAGCATCCCCTGCTTTATGGTCTGTGTGACTCTAAATGGACCATAATGTACTAAATGAACATCATGCTGTATTGGAGAAGACTTGAAACTAGAGATTGAGACCATAAACGCATCTTTACAATGTTTACTGAGGTAATAAATCAAGAGAGAAGTAGAGTCATTTTCTCATAGACTTCTATACAACCAGAGGAGTCGCCCCCTGCTGGTCAGTAGTGAGAATGCCAGTTTAAGACACTTATGCATTGGCTTATAGTCGATAGTCAAAATCTACCTCATGTACTGTACATAAAGCAACAAGTTACATTAATGATTCCATATTTATTCAAGCACCCTTTGCACTACTTTATTACTGTTTACAAATGTCATTGTGTTGTCGTTAATGGACGTGTAGTGTGAAAGCGTCAAACATTCACACCGTTTAAAACAACAATTCATTCAATTATTATCTGCGTTCTCTTCTCCAGAGATTATTTCATTCATCCGTTAACCTCTATATGTCAAACACGGGGATTCTGTTCCTACACAAGCGGACACAAATAAAACATTGTGTGAACATATTTCTGTGTATCGTAGCGCGAAGACGAAGACAGGATGTCGTTAATGACCGATGATTCAGATGTATTGATCAACGTAAATAACAAAAGTTGAGTAGTGATTATATCTTTTAACCCGCTGAGTCCAGCCATAGGTTTGTTCTCGAACCCCGGCAATATAGAGGATTAGTTGATGCTTTCTGGCAATATGAGAACTTGAATTGCAATCAATGTGCTCTAATTAAAACTTGTTTACTCGCAGCCATAGGCATGATTAATCTATATTTTTGTTTCAAAGAAGATGCAGTGCGTTTTGGTCCAGAGGAGACGTCGGCTTAAGTCTACCTCTGGGTAAATTAGATTGACTACCTCTTATAAGTGCCAGAAGTGGGAGATGCAGCCCTTCAGAATCTTTATTTCCCAGCACAGCAACATGCAGAGCCCATATGCTGCCAAACAGCCTTTGCAACAACAACAAAAATCCTTCCGAATCCCCCAACCTGCACGCAAACATTTCCTCCCTTTGAGTGCATCAAGCGGCAGTGGAAACCGCATAATAGTCCCATAATCTCACCGCTTTTAAAAAGCTAATGTGAGCACACTCTCCCGAATGCAATAAGCCACTTTGTTTGTTGAAAACTCACCAAGTGGCAAAAAAGCAGCTGCTATCTCTGCCGTCTCAAGGGGCTAGTTAATTTTAGAAAGATAATCTCCCGCAATATGCAGGGGGATTAAGACGTTAAAAGTCCCAGCATGGGGAGACGATAAGCCTGTATAGCCATGGACTACATGAAGCATCCAGTGCATTTCAGGAACAGAGAAGCATGTTACTTATCATGCTAATCAGCATGCCGATCAGGAAAGACAAACACCAGTTGTTCAATGATGTGTCTCTGCCATTTGCCACCACCCCTCGGTCTGTGAGCCACATAATGATGCTCGTGATGACTGCAGTTCATCTTTGGCTATTAGCATTGTCTCCCAGGGCTGAATTGCAGTACTCTCTCCAGAGATTACCTGCAGGAGAGGAATGCCACACTGAAGCAGGGGAAGTCTACGGCTTAATCAATGTCATTTGCATATGCAGGATAAAAACTAATCCTCATCAGGGGGAGGTTCTCCACCTGAGGCCCTTTCTTGTCCCTTCCAAGCAATCCTTCTCTTATTAAACGGTCCCTCGACGATATTCACCTCGCCAGAAACAAAGAACAAAAGCGCACTATCGCACGGTGTGCAGAGGGAGGGAACTCTACGGGGATATTTGGATTCAGTGTGAAAGTGCGACGTGATGCAGAGAATAAAGAGCTAAGCCAGGAGCTGAGCCGAATTGTCGGAGAAGTGCAGAACTGATATAATTCTGTTTTGGGTCTGGAAGTCAACCAAACGGCAGGTTCCAGGTGAATAACAATGTGTGGATTTTGCAGAAAACAGGTTCAAAGACTGCGGGAGCACAGCGAGCTCGGCCCAGCCCACCCGCTCGCTCGCTTCTTGGGCAGCTGCCAAGGATTTTAAAAACACCCAGCCGGGGAGGGGGGTTCCCCTGCTGCTTCTCCGCTGTGCTTGAACGCAACACATAGCATGCAGGGGCCAACAAATAAAATAAAATAAAATACGACTACCTGAAGCAACCTGAGAATGGAGAAGCTATTCCTCTGTTGGAGGGATTTGTGTCACATTAGAGGGATGCTGAGAAGAGAAGAACTGGGTTTTTTAAACCCTTCTGCGGAGACGACCCCTTCCCACTCGCCTCCGGCTCCTTTCGGCATAAGATAAGCAAATTTACACTGGCAGTCAAACGCGACATTTTTGCTTGTGCGGGAGCTGCTTAAGAGGAGGCTTCATAGGTGGGCAAGGCCGATAAGATGACAGCCGGGGATTGGAGGGACTGGAAAAAAAAAAAAGCGTGAAAAGGAGATGACAGAAAAATCGTTGAGAAAGGAGGATTCCTCCCACCCTTTCATTTTCAATACATCCCTTGTGCAGAGATCCACCAAACGTGGAGAGGTTGGAGCAGCGGTGACCTACACCGGTGCTCCTCTTCATGCTCATTTCTTCATGGTAATGTCTACCTCAGGGGGCTGTTTGGCTGCCTTTTTCTTGGCTGGGGCTCGTAAGAGTCTCACCCTGTTTAGAGGCTATCGAATGGATTACAGACTCATTATCAACAGTGCTGTGTGGCCACAGAAGCCTGTCGTTTACGCCACATTTCTATGGCGTCAGCCGCAACAACAAATCCCCCACGGTTGGAGGGAGTCGAGGTGTGTTTATTTTTTTGTGAGAGGAAAGAACTACCAGGCAGGGCTGATCCGCTTCTACACGGCGTCTCAGCTCTGAAGTTGGAGCAAAGTGATTGGCCATCGGGTTTACCGACAGACTTAAAACTTCATGACCACGGCATGGAGTTGCTCTCAAATACAGAGCAGCAGTATATTCACCGGTGTGTAAAAATAAAAAAGGAACAGATGTTGCTACTTTCTTTTTCTGCTGCATTTTTTTCCTTTTTTACTGCCGGCGTTGCACTCAGATAGCCGTGGCGGCTGCAGAGTGGTGCGCGGCTCGTCATGCTGGGTGTGATGAAATGCGACGTGAAGCTCTCCGAAGGTCTGGGCTCAGCGACGCCGCGACGCACGAGGCAGTTTTAACATCGCAAGCCATCTTGAATTTACCTGCGAGAGAAAAAAAGGTGACGGGAGATGTAACTAGTATTATTCAGCCCTGGGAATGACAGCATGGCCAGAGTCTCCTTAAATCAGATTGATGATCCATTTTCCCTGCCCCGGGGCCACAGTAATGTAAGGGCCCGGGATCCACCGAGGCTGCACAGAGACAGATGGGACCTTGTCTGCTATGACCTTGCCGAGATAATATTTCTCCCAGGCCTCGTCCGTTGCCTCATCATTAAAGGTGCCATGGCTATTAACATGGGGGGGGGGGGTACTTCAAAGACGCTGTTTACTTGGACAGGACGCAATCCGGGGCGGAGAAAAATCACAGCAGCAGAGCAAAGAGGCAAAGAGGGATTGTTTGGCAAATAGGGAGTGCCGTGTGTGCAATGTATCTCACGGATGCCTGTGTGGTCTTTGGAAGCCGCACAGTGCCGTGCACACGCAGCATCCACGATAACTGCTCGTCAATTGACAAAGAAAATGAATCAGCAACTAATCTGATAACAGATTTGATTGTTTCAGTGATTCCAATGTGAGAATTTTCAGCAATTCTTCCATATTTGAAAGTATTAACAGTAGTGCTGAACTGTTTTGAGATTTTATGCTGCTGTATGTTTTTTTTGTTTTGTTAATTGCTGAATGTTCCCAGCCTTTCGTCACTGTTTCTCTTCCTGTTTTCTTAGCCGTCGCTCAGTCGGCCATGTTTTTCCAGTTTGAAACTCATGTGAATCCGATTAAAGATAGTCAAGAACAAGACGGCTTTGTGCGACCGATACATTTATACGTCCATCAGATCAAAGCCATAGTCGAAGTCTACTTCTACAACCGGTCACAGGCGGCGGAGTGTTGCTTCAATTATTAATTTTCATCATCGCACCATTCACATTTAGCCTTCTCGCGGCTGAGTGTTAGCTACATGTTCAACATGGTAGTTTACTTGATCAATGCTTCTTCACTTTACAAGTCATTCTTTTGCCGCTTTGTGAGAATTTTAAGCCTCAGAATAAATCCACTGACATTCAGAGTGGATTGCGATGCAGCAGTCAGACCAGGAAATATGGGCTCGGAAGCAATCCGGTGGGTCACCGTTAGTCACCGCCAGCCAGTGAGTGAGTGAGAGAGTGAGAGAGAGAGAGAGAAAGAGAGAGAGAGATATAAGAAAATAATCAAAACAGAGAGGCGTGGGCCAACTTCTGCCAGACTGCACTGACAGATGGGCTCCCTACTTGTATTCTATGGTACCCCCTCCTCTCTTATTTCATCCAAACCAACCAACTGTTGGTATCTGCTGGCTTTTGGAGACCATTTAGTTTTTGTATAACCTTTCTGCACAATAAAGCAAAAGAACACCCCGCAAGCCCAAACTCCCTTATCTCCAGTTTCTTATCTCTCATTAGCTTTGGCCTGTGATGAGCGTCGGGGCTTTGCAAGGGGGGGGGGGAAGATAATCTATTGAAATATGCTTTCAATTTGGATAGACTTTATCAGCAAAGCAATTTAAATTTTGATAAAGAAGAACACTATGAATTCCCCCAAGTGCCCTTGTACCACCACGTACATACAGCACAACAGCACGCAGAGGGTGGTAATCATTGTGTAATTGCTCACAACAGCGCCCATCAAAACACCATCCAGCCCCTCCAGCCGCTTCCCCGGGCAGCCCGTTCCCCTCAATATTTGCCGGGCTTATGATTTGTTCTGGGATCCGAGCAATAAGTAAAGCCCCCGGTCCTTGTGGCCTTGTAGCCAGATTGAATTGCAACCGAAAAAAAACATGTTGCACCTAGTGCAGCTGGAGCAAGGAGGAGGATCGGCAACACCGTCTGCGTTCGCTATCTGATGGCTGCAACCTTATTGAAAAGCTGATAATGATATTTGGTGAGCTTAATGGTTGCCCTCTGCAGGCTACAATCAGTCTCACTCAATCCTGTTTCACAGCGTGCGGCTGACAGCGAGAGACAAGACGTACGGCTGCTTCTCTCGTATCATTTTTCCCTCCGCATTTTGTTTTCTAATGGAATTTGTGTCTGCATTAGTGAATAATCAATGAGAGTCACTGCGGGTGACTGGCCTCTTATTGTGTTTACTCTACTCCATTATCCTCGGGGGTTCAGCTGCAGGACAGCATTCTCCGGAGCCGGTCGGAGATCCCTGCTCAAGGACACTTCGGCAGGGAGAGATGCTAATGTGACAGAGGCTTGAACCTGGACTTCATCATTAAAATCAAAGTCGTCTGCTCATTAGAAGCCCCCCCCCCGCTCGTTTATAGTAAACGCAGGATGCCAGAACATGGTATATGTTCAGAACTTCCCTCTAACATGAAGGTGTAATGATCCAATTTGCCCACAGGGAACATTAAAGTTTCATCCGACGTGTTCTAATGGAGTCGTAGAGAATTTAGAGACAGTGCACGTCTGCAGCCATCTATCTGCTTCTAGTTCTTCCAGTGCAAACAATGCATCACTTCCTTTGAATATACCCGGAGGCTTTCTAGTTACTTTGGCATTTTCATTGTAACACATTTGCAATAATTAACAGAACCAACTTTTTTTTAATTATGATTAATAATGGAGTACAAGATAGCATTATTGAGCCACACATTAAAACTGCACTCATTAAATTCACTTTCCCGAATGCACCAACTCAGACTACTGAGCAGGACTGTGGAAAGGTCAATGTGATCATTATGTAATTTAGCTGGAGAACAATTATGAGACGGTCTAATAAGATTCATTTCTCACGCTCCTTCTGAGCACACCTCCTTCTCTGTGAGCTAATTGTCCAAATATGAAGATCCATTTCACAGTTTGAATGAACCTTTTCCGGTTCCCAAAGTCAATGCTGCTGACGGTACTTCAGTGCAGTTTTACTTGTTGCATTTCTGTTATTTTGTACTTCACGTACAGGTATTTCAGAGAGGCAATTTCACACAAATGAGTCAGAGTTTCCTAAAAAAAAAAAGGCAATGTATATAATCCCTGCATGAGGCGGTGCCTGTATCTGCAGAGACCCTCCTGTCTGCTGGAATTTCTTATTTTGTTGAGTCCGGAACACTTTTTGGGGCGTCAACCTCTATAAAAGTAGAGACCAGGTGCAAAACTGTAAGCACGCATCCCAAGAGGAAATGGTGCCATACACAGCGATAAATAAAACGCAAACATAGCGAAGCTTAACGCAGGGCAGACAGAGCCGAAGGGCCGGCTTTGACCCGGTGGTGGCGATGCGTCACCGAGGTCAGGGGGCGTGCACTCCTGGTGCCGTTGAGCCGAGGAGGAGGGGCCAACTATGACAATTCCGTTAACAGACTGCAACTGACAAATCCCACTCATTCCGCCTTTAAATACAGAAGACGAGGACTCCTTCCACCACTGGGGCGACCAGTAGAACTGACATACTGTACAGTACTCTTTTAGACGTCCTCTTAGAAGTGAATCCATTCATTTCTATGTGTTAAGCACAGCGTGGAATTGAAAAATATATTTTGGGAATATAACGTTGGGAATAGTTCCAGAAGACCAACTCTCCATTTTGCCAGCTTCAGCGCTCAATAGCTCCATGATTAAAGCCAGTCTATTTTATTGATTGAAAATGAAGGAAAGAAAAACCCAGAGCCTTTCTGCTCCTCAGTCTGCGCTTCTCCATCTGTAAAAGTGGTGGAAAAGCCTCCCTTGACCATGTCCAGGCAATTAAAGGTGGAGCGGGCCTCTCCTGTTGCACTCAGTGACTCCGGCCATGCTCCGTTACCTCATCTCATCAGCTGGGGGAAAGTATTGCTGCTTGTAGCTCCGGAGAAGGCGGCCACGAGTTAAATTGAGTTACCTGTTCAGAGATGGTTTCATTTTCTCCGGATGGCCCCGGAGATCCTTGATGGAACCGCTAACTGCTCATCGCCCCTCGTGTCCCATGGTGTCTGTCTGAGCCGGGGGGGGGGACACATGGCCACGCGTGGCTCAGGTGGCGAAGAGCCATCACACCGTCTCTGTGAGATATCTCGATAGAGTGCAGTCGGATAGAAACCCACAATGCATAGGACGAAATAAATCTCATCTTTGTGTTCCGTTTCTCTGCCTTCTCTCTTTTTATTATCCGTGCATAGATCATGAAAGTAACAGCTACTTCCTGTCGAATTCGCTCTTTTCCACTTCACTCATTCGTTAAAGAGGTGGAATGTCAGCATTCACAGGCACAAGGACACTCACACATGCAATCAGGCATATCAGAGGATATGTAGGCAATGAAGTCTGAGTAATAAGATAATGATCAATTTAATGGCTGTTATTTATATGAAATCCCTACATTATGTACATTAATCGTTATTGATTAGGACATAATGGATTTCCATAAGATACGTCGATGTACCAGTGATCTGGAACGGGAAGAGGCTCGGCTCACGTCCCGTCTGTCTTCGTTGATAACCACAGGGTAGGAGATGAAAGGCGTAGAGCAGAGGTGTAAAAAAAATATAGATATATATATTTAAGTGATGCGGGGAGATAACAGTCGAGAGGATAAACGAAAGGAGAGGAGAGAAGACAAGAAGGAAAGGAACGAGGGGAGGAGATTTAGTGGATGAGCAAAGAGAAGACAAAAAAGATCTGAGAGCAGGGGAGAGAAAACAAGAGATGACAAAAAAAGAGAATGGGGAAAAGGAAGAGGAAGGAAGGAGATGAGAGGATAACAAAAGAGCAGGGGGAAGAGCAGACAGCCTGCCACCCCACAGTCACGTCACACAATTTACTATGTTCTGGCCCATAATGTTTTACAGCACAATCGCTGATAGCACACAAGTCAGTAGTGATCTCATTTCACAACCCATATCCTTTGGTAATGTGAACACAAAGGGAGAGGCGCGGCCATCAACGGTGTCCAGTTCTCATCTACTGCTGCTCATGCGATAATTGGCTTCCACGGTAGGAAGCGAGAAAAGGGTAAACAGCAAGCAATCATATTAACTCATGTGAGTCCTAATTGAAATCCGTTAACAATCAGCGCAGATGACACGGAGGCCCGTTCATACCCAGAGTCCTCTTTCCGGCACGCTGCGCTCGGTGTATGGACACGCGCGAGGACGTGGGCTTGCATTATAATCAAGAGTTATGCCTGAGCTCTGTGCTCACGGGGAGCGTGAACACAGCAGCTTATCATCTGCACATGTGAGCACTTCAGTCAGAGGTTTGCTTCACAATAAATTAGGTTCTGCTTTCTTCCTCCCCTCCTTACTCAGTGTAAAGCAGGTGGTTTTAAATACCCAGGAGCATCACAGTTCATCATGCTACAATCAATTTTTGCATCATTGTTTGGGGACACTCAATACACAGAGAGGTTGGAAGGAGATATACATTTCTAAAACATTATCTTTCTGACGTTAGCACATCATTAACTGGTGTTAGCACTTCTATGCTACGCTAGCTTTCGCTCCTTAATGATTGTAACAGTGAATAAAGAGGAACAGTGTTGCTCCTTAGTTTCACTGTCTTCTGTCTGGATCTCCAGGTGATGTGTTGGTTCACTGTTACTCTGTGATCTGTAGCTTCCATCTTTATCTTTTTAACCCGTTTTCACTGATGAATCAGTTTAACATCCTGGATATTTCCATATATATTGTACAACACATATTTTAGACTCTTTAAATCTTTTTACAAAGACAACATTTCTTCAGGGAGTGCAGTTAGTGACTGTGTGGGCTCCGTGGTAGCTCCGATAGCTTGTCGAGTAGCAGCGGTGCGGGCAAGGTCAGGGAAGGGTCAATTATTCAAGTAGTATACGTCTACTGGTGTGTTTTTTTCCATCATTACTTTGTATAACATGTATTATTAATTATTAGCTCTATGTATCTGCTGTATATGTTTCAGTATTTCTTAAAATGTATTTGTATTACATTCATTCTTGCTTCATGTAGCACCAGTAACAGTGATCGGGGAGAGGAAAGAGTGCATTGGATGCTTCACCATTCCAGTTGAGTCTCACACCACTAGATGGTGTGCTTGTCTCTTCACGCTGTCATCACTCTACATCCACCAGATGGGTTGAGTGGAGCTCTAACCGGAAAAAGATAGACTCGTATTGTCTTCAAGCATTATGCAACATATAAAAAAAACCCTATCTCACCAGATATTGGGGGTGTTTTGGAGGGAGACGATCACCATGAACACGCAGCATACGGAGCAGCCGAGCAGCTCCCCCAGACAAGCAAACAATCCCGCATTGTCTAAAACTCCTTTTTCAACAGAGGGCTCATCCAGACCGCAGATTGCCCTGCGGAGAGCAGAGAAATAAAAAGCAATCCTCCAAATCTTTATACAGGCACTGACTCATTCATATCTGAGAGCCTTGGCTGTTAAGCCATGCTAACACAAAGCTGTTGAGAGGCAGAATAAACACTGAACTGAAGGGGGGGGGGGGGGTATATGCTCAGGTTCAGGGGTTCACAATTGGCAGACAAAGGCTACGGAAGCTCTTCGGTTGCAGTGTTTGCAGAGTTGATTTGAGACTTCAGTGCATGCCCTGTCACTTTGACAAATATGTACTCAATAATTAACACAGAGCTTGTTTATTTCCCTTTCTTCTGTTTCAGTGTGTCTGTAGAAGCACATCGCAGTACGCTACTGAAGGAAGATGTAAAGCAGCTAGTTGGTATTCAGCCAATATGCATATTGTTAATATCATTTTAAGACTTGGTCTATATGAGCCGATAGCATTATTTAAGTGGAGAGGAAGACAAATAAAAGTCTGCATTGATCCATTCCAGCGCTATAACTTTCAACAGAAATATTCTTCTTCCATCTGAGAATATAAAGCTTCATATTATCGACTCAAAGCGAGCTTCGCTGCTTCTCAAGGGCAAGATAAGAGCAGACGTTTCCCTTTGCTGTTTGTTTTTTTACTTCCCCTCTGCAGCAGATGGGAAAGAGAAAATCACGCTGTGGGCGGGAAGCATCGGGGTCAGGGTTTAAGCTTCGAGGTCCACTCTGAACCCGGCCGATTGGACGGGACTATTTTGCATATACGCCGAGTCTAATCACATATATGCAGAAGAAGGAGGCGGGATTTGCAAAAGCAGCTTGATACAGAGATACCGATTAGATTAGGGATTTTGCAGAACAGCAGGCTGGAGCCTCACAGTCCAGTCGGACAACAGGAACATGCAGAAACAAATAGACTCACAGAGAGGTTTATAGTCCACAATGACTGGAACAAAACAAGGGGCAAGAAATGAAGAAAGTGTTAAAGTTGACATTGTAATTTTGTTGAAACTGCATAGACTAATACTGCGTGAAGAGACGCAGTAAAAAAAGAATAGTCTTGCAAATTAAAATGAATTGAATTCAGCACAGAAACGCCATCTCTGCGTCTTGTTCACCTGCTCATGTTTTGATTCCATTGATCTCCGGAGACAATGAAAAAAAAAAACGATGACGAGAGAATGAAAGTCAATAGCAAAAATAATGAGGCACTAGAAATGTTCAAGTATGTCACTGTTGTGTCAACAGCAGCACGGCAAGAGCTGACAAAAAACGACATGTTCCCCGCGCAATTATACCGCAGCTAAAAAAAACAAATGACATCACGCTGGCACGACGATGCGCGTTATTCAAATGTTTCTCATATTCCTCTGAGCAAACACCAAGCCATGAATCATTACCAGCTTATGCAGATGAAGCCACTGGTTTATAGCTCTTATGTGATCCATTTACAATTAAGGACTCACAGGGAAAAAACACCACATACATGATTGGAGCAGATCATTGAACAAACAGGGGTGTTACATAACACCTCAAAATCCATGAAACGTGTATATTTAAAAAAGGTTGCTTTACAGGACAAAGTTCAACCTGAAGGGAAGGAGGCAAATTACTTTCAGGGGCATTTGAGCCATGATACAAGCCCACGAAAAACACAACACCTGGAGGAGGGCCTGTTCGGAATTCCTCTCCGACACATCTCAAATGCACATGTGTGGGCGTTTACATTTCTTATACGCTGCAGCCAAGCTGGATGACTAGCCTTGTGACAAGATTGTGCGTAATGCCACAATGCCGAAGACGACGGTGATGTCTTGTTCGACACAAATACATCCAAATGTGTCTTTCTCACACTTAAACATGTCCTTAAAAACACAGAGAGGGGGGGGGGGGGGGGGATCTCAGACTGAAGCCTTTCCACATTACATTCTAGCTTCCTGCATCCATCTACATGTGGACTTCTGCCCCCATCAGCCCACCCATGGAGACGTGACCCCCATCCAGAGAGCATGAATCCACGGGGGAATCGTCTCTGTGCCCCTGCAGAGTGAGCGAGCGAGCGAGTGAGTGGGAGTCAGTCAAAGCCTCGAGCACTTATAGGAAGGTGGTGGAGGGTTGGGGGGAGGTGTAGCAGCGGCGAGGAGTTGGCTGCTGGGAGGCAGAGCTAATTCGCTGTGACAGAAATCAGAGCTGTCAGGGCCACCATGACCAAGCAGCATGGACAGCGTAGATCCAGTCAAACCCAAAGCAAAAGGAGAGGAGGGACGTCGGGGGCTCAGAAACAAAAGGGGGGGGGGGTGTACTGATTAAGGCACTTGGAGAGAGTCTGTGTGTGTGTCTGTGTGTGTGTTGGGCAGGGGGCAAACATCATCCATCCACTCAAAAAAAAAAAAAAAATCTAGTAAAATAGAAACGACACCCAGGTAAGAGGACACCTTCACAGTCAGGAAGACTTTCAGCGCAGGAGCTGAATAAATAGAGGCAGAGATGAAGAGGGATGGACCGGATTTGCCGATATTCAAGGAAAAAAAAACAGGTGTGTTTACAACGATAAGCACACCCGACATCTGGACAGAGTGGCGCACAAAAAGGAATAAAATGCAGCGGGCATAGCTAAGTTTCAGCCCTCTGCATCGGGACGATTAGTGAAAGGCCACATGTAGTATTCACGAGTAAAGCTCCTTGGTTCTACCAATCTGGTATTAAGCGAAACACTGAAAGTTGAATAAAAATAGAATATTAATAGAGTACGATAAAAAACGATATTGTTTGAAAGAGAGAGAAAGAGAGAGAGAGCATCATTACGGGAGACACAAGGGCTGGCCTCTCAATGACACGGAGGAGGAGGAGGAGGGGATTGTGGGAGATTAAGTGAGCTCCGTGTGCTGTTTGCTATACGCCGGGCAAAGCACTGCCGGATGTTTGTTGAGCGGCACTCTCATTTGGGATTGAAGGAGAAAGCCGGTAGGGGGACCCTTAAAGTTGGAGAAGGCATTGTTGCTGGAGGAGGAGATAAGGATCGCTCTGGGTACTCGTCGATGGGATACAACTTTGAGAGAAGAAGACGAAAAGCGCAGGAAAGTTGGGAGTCTCGTGTTGTTGCTAAAGCAGTCTATTTGGTGTCTATTTTGTGTGGTTTGAAGTGAGGATTTCTCTTTTTTCTTCTTTTTGTTTCTTGGAGAGAATGGGATTAAGTAGTGACGAGCAGACGAGTGAGCCAAATTGCTCACTCGTCTGGAAGTGGTATGAACTTTTCCCCTTTTCTACCTTCAAATTCACACAGACTTACAAGTCTGCCGGCAGAAAACCCATTTGACCTGATCTCTAATAATGTTCATCTCCAAGTCAGTTGATAGCAGCTGAGAAGACGCATCTTTTTTTTAAAAAGTTGAAGTATTTCTCTCTCGTAATGTTTTAAAAGTTTCCTATTTAGTGGACGATGATTTAGAACAGAGACGATTCGTCCATCAACAGGAAATTGAGCAACTTTTTCTGAATCCTCTGGTTCCAGCTTCTCACATGTAAATATTGGTGAAGTAAAGGTCTTAAGGTACTGGACTGTCAGATAAAACAAACAAGATATTGGGATAATTTGAGCAGCACATTTCACCATTTTCTGACACTTTTGTAGACTGATGTTGTTCTTGCAGCCCTACAATGATTACTGCACCAGAAAAAAAACATAAAGTGTATTATATCTGTATGTAGAAACATCTCTAGTCTGAGGAGAGTATTTGTGATTCAAAAGCTGAATTTCCTGGAGTACATTTGAAGCGTCCTTCACCTTCTGTCCTGCATGGCTTTAACCTTGCTGAAAAGAGAAGAACAGCCTTTCAATACATCACGCTGTTTCTCATTTGCTTCCTATCTGACCAGGGGAGAGAGCCAGAGGGATTAGAAACCTTGAAGGATCCGACTTCCACCAACATGACCTCCGGACTGCGTCCAGGCCCTCTGCTCCTGCTACTGCTGCTCCTCATCCTGCCCGGCTCTGAGGAGGCGTGTCCCTCCATATGCCTCTGTGTATCGGACACTGTGAGCTGTAGCTCCAGCGGTCTGACCAAGCTGCCTCTGTCCCTGCCCTCCTCCTCCATCACCCTCGACCTCAGCCACAACTACCTGTCCTGGCTGTTTCCGGGCAGTTTCAAACGGATGCCCAGATTGGAAAACCTCCGCATGGCCCACAACCAGTTCGTCTCCCTAGGCCTCGGGGTGTTTCGCAACGCCTCGGGCCTCCGGCACCTCGACCTTTCCTCCAACAAGCTGCAGGTGGTGGAGCAACACTACTTCCAGGGGCTGTGGCGGCTGGAGGAGCTGCTGCTCTTCAACAATAAGATCACGCAGGTGGAGGGCGGCACGCTGAGCGGCCTGAGCAGCTTGAAAAAGGCCTACTTCAGCATCAACCAGATCACGGACTTCCCGTTCTTCTCCATCCGGGACCACACTCACCCTTTCCTGTCCATGCTGGACCTCTCGTCCAACCGCATGAGTCGCCTGCCGTGGGAGGACGTGAAGGCTTTGCCCGGGCTGGTGCAGCGGGGGCTGTACCTCCACAACAACTCCCTGATCTGCGACTGCTCCATGTACAGCGTGTTCTGGCACTGGGACCTGAGGGGCTACGAGTCGCTGATGGACTTCGTGGACGAGCACACCTGCGCCGTCTACGGGAACCCGAGGGCCTCCATCCGGTTCCTGCGGCACTCCCGCTTCTTCCGAAACTGCACCGTGGAGAAACCCGTCTCTCTGCCGGTGACCGTGCTCCTCTCGCACGTGGTGGTGACCGAGGGAGAGAGAGTTCGTCTGGACTGCCAGACGTCCTTAAGCGGCACGGAGCTCTCCTTTACGTGGCTCTCCACCAGCAAGGGCCACATCACCAACACTAGCATAAACGACACCCTAATTAGCCTGTTTGCTAACGGCACCTTGGAGATCCGAGCAACCAAGGTCAACGACACGGGTTTGTACGTGTGCACAGCGGCGGATATCAAACAGTCGCTGAACGCGACCCGGGAGGTGAACGTGACGGTGCTGCTGCCGGCACCGGAGTCCTTCAACACCGGCTACACCACGTTGCTGGGCTGCGTGGTGACCACGATCGGCGTGCTCGTGTACCTCTACATGACGCCGTGCCGCTGCCGCTACTGCAAGCAGCCCGGCCCTCAGGCTATCCCGGTCGCGACCTACGACCCCAGCGGCCTGACGTCCGTTTTCTCCACCTCCATGAGGGACCATGACAAAATACAAACTGACAAGCACGTGGCATTCATGGAGCCGATGAGTGAAGAAGGAACAGAGTGGGTACTTGAGAGTTGATGGTTTTTACATTACCATTCAGATTGTTTTTTAGTTGAATGGTAACACCGAGAACATCATGTCTCTTTTCCGACTGCCAGCTGCAGTTAAAATCCTTCCTGAACTGAAAAAAAGCAAAAAAAAAAAAAAAAGCAATGTCTCCTGTTGTGCTCCTCTCCGTCATCCGGCCCAGTAGTCGAAGTGAAACTTTCAACTTTGGTTTATTACCCTCAGTGTACCGACATTGCTAAATCACAGCAGAGCCATTATCGGCCCTAAATATCAGCTAATAACTTTTCTGTGTACGGCAACGGGGGGAGTTGAGGACTGTGACGGACTGCAGGAGAGAAGTTCAGCCGGTGTATCTCGGTTGAGTTGAAGGGATCCATAATTAGTGTGGCAGAGATAACTTATAATATACAGCCCATATTGCTATAAAATAAAAAGCTTAAACACAAAGTACCTAAAGCTCCTGAAATGTCTCCCCGTGTTCCTAATAAAGGATTTCATTCCCTTTATATCAGCTGCCTGCTCTGCTGATATAGTTTTGCTTTTGAAGGCAATTTTAGCAAATTTATTGCTATCATATATTAAAAAAGAATAAAAGAGGACGTAAGATACAGCAAGAAAAGCAATAAACGTTTGCGTGCAGAGGTCCGTAGCTTTCAGCAAACATTCAAAAATAAAACTCTTATCTAGCAGAGAACAGAGAGGCATCCTGCTGTGATCCATCACACGTACTGTACATACAAACCTGTTGCATTAATCCGGCAGCATAAAACAATGCTGCTTATCTGGCAAACAGCGAAGTACAGAAAATCAGGAGCGTCAACACACCGAAAACAAACAGCAGTTGGACTGCTCTTCAAAGACAGCATCTGTTTGATCAAACACAGCAGAACGCCGTGGAACTAACAAAGTGACAAATACTCCCCCCCTCCCCCAAGGGAGCATCAGTTTATCTTTTTTTTAAATTTTTTTATCCAGTGTAACATGCTTCAAATGACAAGAATTACACACCCCAACACCGGGGATGAAAGATGCAGAAGAAGGACTTGCATGCTCCGTCACGATAGAACACAAGTGTGTGTGGGATGAGAACATTAAGTCCATGACACGTAAGACCAAAGACAGCATCCGGGCGGTCGGAATGAAGGGATATTTAAAAGCAGATGGGACAAACAGTCGCCTCTAAAGAGATATAAATCGATTTCTTTAAATCCACGCGTCCACGAATGTTTGGAGATTGTAGTTTAATCTGAAAGCACACAGCGGATGGGACTAAGGATTGCACCGTGATTGAACGAGATTAGATGTAATCCTTCATACAATATCAAAGAGAAGTTGTCAGCAACGGTGCGTCTCACAAAAGGAGAGCATGTCGTCAGAGGACGGGCCTTTGACTCTCTCTAAATCCTTAATTAAAACTCGACTCCTGTCAGGCCCGAGACGATCGATGTTGTTGTGCAACTCGATTGTAAATTCACAGACAAAACAATAAAAAAGGTGGAAATCTAAAAAAATCAAATGTGTAGCCGTGCATGAGACTGGGACGGACTCGCTCTTTGACGACCAACACTATTAAACTCACATTTTGTATTGTGATGTAACCGCTCTGTTTAATCGCACTGAATTGTTACGTTTTCACCGCAGTAAGCAGCATTCAAATCTCTGAACAAAGTTTATGTAACACGCCACCTGTGCGTGATGTTACATCTTGTATCGGAGACGTGACTCGGTGTATTACAGCCCTTACATGGTGTGCTGACTTGGGGTTAGGTTTTAGGAGATTACCACGAGGACAAAGAACAGGTGCTCTATCAATTTTAGTGTTTTTTTTTTTTTAATCCCTGTAATCTGGCTCCGTGCTCCGTCGCAGCTGGGTTTAGGATTTATTGTTTCCGATATGATTAGCAGTCAGGTTTAAAACATGGAGGACATGATGTGAGCACTTATATTACGCGGAGGGTACACGGGCGACCCTGGTTATGTAACCGCCGCTGCCGATTTAGGGAATCAACCGTCAGAGTAGGCTGCATGTCAGAGCCAGAATGTGTCAAGTTTGTATCCTGATGCCATTTGGAGCCCAGCATGTGATTCTAACCTTGTGACAGCAAGCACTTTGTGATAATGGGAGGCCTCGGCGGTGCATTTTGAAAAGAACAAAAACAACAACAGAGCTATAAAAACACCCTAAATTAAAATGATTTGGCTTTAGAAAAATTGGTACAAATTTGAAAACACAAGGAGGCGGTAAGCAGACATTTGCTGAAATGTTCTGAATTCAAATTTTCCTAATAACACTTCAGAACAACATCTGAATTTCCAGGCTTCACATAAAAAAAAGGTTTCAAGTCTGCAAATGATCCTGAACCACTCGAACAAATTACCCAGATGTGAAGGGAAAGACCCGTCGATGCTCTGAAAGATGCTCACCCCCCCAACGCAAAACACTCCATCAGACTTCAATTAAAGCACGAGCTCCCCTTTCCACATTAATTGTTCTTCTGGGCTCCGAGGGATTTCAAAATCATCGTATTCACGTAATTACTTGGAGGACAAGGCGGGTGTTTTACCTCCGAATAGCAGAAGTTGAATTGCTTCCACTAGCGGGGGGGCCGCCTTGACTCTCAACGGGGGCCATTACTGAACTGTCAAAACAGTCATCAGGCAGGAGTGGAGGCATCCAGCTGTGGCACACACACACACACACACACACACACACACACACACACACACACAC
>NW_022280035.1:1113417-1131645 GCF_004355925.1 Anarrhichthys ocellatus | reverse complement strand
ACACACACACACACACACACACACACACACACACACACACACACACAGGAGGTGAGCTGGTCGCTTCCCAAAAAAAAAGGACTTAAATAAATGGGCCGCTGCACACCAGACAACGGGCTGTTTATCATACCTCTGCACTTGGATGCGAACGCACGGGATGAAAGCAGGATGAAGCAGCCGGATGTGCCGACGTGTCCAACAGGGGTCTGGTGTCGGTCCGATCGCTGTGGGGCACATTGCACATGAATAATCAAATGTATAGATCCATGACAGTATGCAGGGATACATCCTTATCTAAGCCGTGCAGCATGATGGAAGCATCTTTGTGGGGCCGTTATGTGCTTCGGTGCACAGAGTTTAGCTGGATATTATGAGATCTGACAAGCACAATTACTCAAAGTATCGTAACTTTTATGTTGTTGCTCATGACCGCTTTTCTTCAACATCCTCTCGTCCTTTTATTCTACCTCTGTGCTCAGCTCGGGCCAGTTCCCCCACCAGCTTTATTGTATCGTGTGGTAACGGTGGCTCCTTTGTTATTATCCGTCACACTTGTCCACTAAAAGACAACAGTGAACTCTGATGAAATATGGCTTTATTGTTTCCATTAATAAAAAGACGTACTGTCAGAGGGGTCTTATCTGCAACGTCTTAGTGTCAGTGATACTCAATGTCATTTCTGCTGATCTGGGTTTTTCCACTTGGTCCACCACTTTGAGTGAAACTTTTTTTTTTTTAACTTTTAGATCACATCCCCATTCATGTTGTGCACGTATTTAACAATATATGCAAAAATCTATTTTTTTTCTCATTTTTATGTCAACATGACGTGTTCTTACGTGAGAAACAAACCATTTATAACCAATAATATAAGGACTCCATCCATCAATTAATCTGCAATTTTTAGGTACAAGGGAGGCGTGTTTGGAGCCCCGCCCTCTTTTTAGTGCTCCAACCAAATGCAAAGGACTTGATTTAAATCCCTCTTATAACTGTACACCGCTCAAATATTACACAGTACGGAAGCTAAAGGTTAACATTTATGGCTTTTATTAAAATGTCTTGATGACTGCTGGAGGGATCGGCACAAACTTTGGTAAAGGCCTTCATCGTTCCCGGACGATGTCGACTCATGACTTTGTCCTCGAGCACCCACTATGAGGTGTACATGTGTGTCAGGGTAACACCTGTTGCCATGATATTCAGTAAATTAGAACTTAGTTGATCCCTTAATTAACTTTTCCTCTAGCGCCACCATCAGGTCAGTATGGGACCAAATATTAGGACCAAATACCTGCTGAACTAAAGACATTCCTGTCACAAAGTGTTTCCATGCCAACTCGCTAAGCTAAGACGTAATAACATCTTCTTAACATCAGCATGTTAGCATGCTTAGTTCAAAGCATAGCTGCTTTATAAAAATAATTGTGATTAACAATATTATCCAGATAATTAACAAAATATGCTTAAAACTGAAACATACATCATTCTCTTTTCCGTACATTTTTGTACAAAACGAGTATTTTTGTTGCACGATGGGACACGTCTTTTTGTAGAGAGCGTCCTTTTTTAGTCACAAACAAACTATATTTTATAAGGTTATTACATAATTGTCCATGCATAAATAAAGGTTAAATTAAATGAAATATAGTGTGACTCTGTTCTTTCTTACATCACATTTCCTCTATTTTATAATACGCAGCATTTTCCTATAACAACGCTGTATATACTCATACTAAAACAATCCCTCTCAATCATCATTACCCACTACAAGTGTGTGATGGTGTCTGTGTTATGATGTTTGTTTGTATTTTAAAACTGGAATCAAATGACTATTTGTTTGTGAAAAGCTAAGTAATTACATTCTTTTCCTTCATTCAAAATCCTAACTTAGTAAAAGTACAGAAGTAATATCAGTAAAATGTACTTTGAGTTCTGGTTCTGTATCCACGACTGATCCGTTGTCATTCATGACTTTATCAGATTAATAATACAGACGCATCTATTCATCAGCAGCTAAAATGCTGTTTATAAACTGAGGTGTTTGCAGTTGTGCGTCTAATATGAACAACTTCTTATTCAGTGAAGTAGTCCAGTGGTTCCAAACCTAAGGGTAGGGGTCCCATCGAGGGTCACCGGATAAATCTGTCACGAGATGATGAACGGGGTAGTTAAAAGAAAAAAAACACACAATCCTGCTACACGAGTTCATTTTAACTTTCAGGACTTCTCCCAGAAGCTTTCTTTGCAGTTCATGTGAATTATTGGACACTTCTACCTCTTTGTGCCTTGAGCATCTATTTAAATGGAACCATGTTAGCAGTGGAGAGGGGTAATGTCCCTTTGGAGGAAGAGCTCATAACACACACACACACACCTCTGCAACATGATGGGGGTCAGCACTGCTGTTTCGTGAGGGGTCGCAAGCCCAAAGCCAGCCGACGTAGTACATTGTATAAGCTCATCATGTTGTCTAAGGCGACACACTTCGGGCAAAGTACATCGCTTTTCATGCACTGGACAATTTTGAGAGTTTGGGCTTAACTTCCATAACACGTCTTCTTTCAGACTAGTGGAGAGAAAACATCCAAAATACACATTTAAGTGTTTATTTTACTACTTTGTCTGTAGATTTCTACTAAATTCCCCAAAAGCTATTATTACATAATGCCTAATTTGCATATTTAAACATAACATTTCAGAAAACTTGTAATACAAAATGTTTTTGACTTAATCTAAGTAATGCAGTGGTGAAGTTTGATGGTGATATCTATGAGTTCATGTGTTCACCTGTAGAGTCTCTAAATGTAATGGAACTAAACGTCTCTTTAAAGGACGTTTCCTCTAAATGAGTTTGTTCTCAGACTCTGATGATAAATCTCCACTTCAGCAGCTCTTACATTCACCAAACTTCACTCATTCATTCCTCTCTGTGTGCTGAAGGTTCACACAGAGGGGTTTGTTCACTTATCATCCAGAGACTCATTTATACTACATTATATTAATAAAACATGGAGAAAATTGATTTGTTTTTTCTTTTAAATCGCTGTTGAACGTTTTTTTCTGATTTATGGAGATATCCATAATTCCCTATATGTCAACAAAATCAAACAATTGAATCAGGCTTTATCCAATGTTTAGATTTATCCTCTATAAATGTATACAAATTAGCACATAATTGCAGTGAGATTGCCTCATTTGCATATTTTAACATACACACACAACACATAAAATGATTGTCTTAATGCAATAATTCAATTGGGGAAGTTTCATGGTGAATTATATATATATTTGTTACCCTCTCCACATGTTGTGTCTCCTCCTTAATGTAAAACCTTAACATGCAATCTAACTAGTAACAGCTGTAAGAGACATGCAGTGGAGTACAAACACAACCTGCCTCTGAACTGCAGTGTACGATAAACGTTGTGATAAACCCGCGGTATGCTGCCTGCATAGCACGAGTACAATACTGGACTTACATGCACCAGGTAGCCGGAAACATGGCTCCCAATAACCGTTGCTCCGTGTCTGCTGAATGTGAAAACAGTTAGCTTTGTGCTAACAGCTGATCTATGCCAATTAACCATCAACAGGTGACATGTGAGTGTTGTGTTCAGGGCCAGTGAAAGAAAATCCGTTCCTACAGGTGTTAATTGTATATTCATGCTATGTATCATTTGATTACATTCTTTACAAAATGTACACAGTACCAAAAACAATATTTGTGAAAATGACTTGCATTTATTTATTATAGGTTTCACTTTCGTCGGAATATCTCTATTGTATATTCAGTTTATTATGTTTCATTGTATTGTTAATATTTCCGTGTACATCCACCAGATACGTGCAGTTTATTGATTCACATGATCAGTGTGCTTTCCCTCCATCATCAACACCTGCGGATCCCGTGGACATTGAACACAACCCCCCCAACAACGCAGCTCAATGCTGTGTTTGAGGTGAAGTATTGCAGGTGTAAATTAATCTGTTTAGTAGGAAGCAGCCAAATACAACATAAAGTAGCTTGCTTCGTGTTTGTGTGATATGTTTAAAAGGCAACTGGTTTAATGGAGGGGGGTCTTAGTTTCCAGTGGCGCATCTAATGCACCACCGGCACAGGAGGCTCTGGAGATAAAGTGCTAAACTATTTTCCACATTAAGAGGAAATGGCGCCCCCTGGTGTGCTTATTGTGCCAGCTCCTCCGCTGGGTTATAAAAGCACTACAGTAAAGCCAACAGAGAGGGCCCTCATCACGATCCCTTCAGTGGTGGTTTGAGTTAAGGGGCCGATGGCACTCAGCATGGAGCCTCAAGGGGCTTTTAAGAGCTGCATTTCCCTCCACACTGCTCTCCACATGCAGCGCACCCTGCCGGAGGAAACGGATTTAACCGATTTCCACCGCAGTGCCCGGCTCCTCGTCGCGGTCACACATGATTCTGTCCACAGTATTTAAAAGGTCTTTAATACGTTTTATGAACAGCAACACACCTTCTCTCTGAGGAACCGGAGCCATGTTAGCAGATTTAAGTCTCAGCGTTCTACTTTTTATGACACACACTTTATTGTTAAAGGTCAACTCATCCACCTTCACTCTGCACATATAAAATGTAGGCTGATGAATAAAAGGAGAGTTTGGAGTGAAAGGACAGTGAGACAGCTGTGATTTATATTTTTAATAGTTTGCTCGACACCGTCATCAAACTGGTCACACAAATAAGATTTGAAATGTTTTTTTTAATAGAATTTAGGACAACCAAATATGTAAAAGAAAAAAAAAAAGAAAACCAACAGCAAAAGTGAAATTGAATTCACTTGATTATTATTTTTTTGTTTTCCTTAAAAAAATATCAGCCTTTCCCCCTGGTTCACAAACCGTTCAAAACCTGGACAAACAGAAATAACATGATCGATTCCGAGAAGCTGGAAGGCCGTTACCATTTGTTGGCAAATATAAATATGGTGGTTTTGAACAGGGAAAAAGTGTACGTACAGTTCACACCACGGTAGGACACTCGGCACTGCCTGTATCAATTATTTCAGAAATGTAGAAAACCAGGATTCCTTTTTTTCCGATTGAAATCAAAGCATTTATGACAAGGAAATATTTACAGTCAGCCAGCTTTAATAGTCTCTGGATTTTGCCGTTTGTGTTGCCCTTCGGTCATGTTTTGATTGTCTATTCGGGAGCGTAATTGTGAGTGTATGTGTAGTCCGAGTAGTGATCCTGTGCCCCGCCCCTGCCTGCCGGGTAACCCCAAAAGCAGGGTCCACCTCCCGACCCGCCCCCCCGATCGTGTCCTCGTCCTGGCCGAGGCCAAAGGGCTACTGGTGGAGGTCCTCTACCTCGATAGCTCCCTAAAGAACCAAGACCCATACCCCCCCGCATAGGCCCATGGTCCAACTGTCCAGGGATGCCACCTATACTGCCGTAGCCGATGCCACACATTGGATGTGGAGGCATCTTAGGCCTGACTATAGAGCCCCCCCTGGTGGCCACTGTGGGAATACCCACAGAAGCTCCAAGGTTGTTAATGCAATTCACCTGAGTCCTGCCCCCCTGACTACCAGGGGCGCTGCCTCCGAGGGTTTCCCCAGTCTGATGAAGCCCGCTGGGGTCCAGAGGTCCGCTAGCAGTCCGACAGGAGCTGGTCCCCCATAGACCGTCCCCAGGCCGGGTGAGTGTCCTGTCGCGTTGCGAGGGGGTCCCGCCAGCATTTTGATGAATGCCAGCCATGTACGCTGGCTGGGCTGAGTCACTGTGGTCTGTGTAAGGGAGGGAGGTGGTGAGCGGGGAGTTCCCAGCAGCCCCGGCTCCTCCGGCGTCCGAGCCGTACATGTGGCCCAGCATCATGAGGTGAGGCGGAGGGGGAGGTCTGACCTCCAAGGGGAGGGACGCCAGGTTGGCTAGAGGTCCCGCCGCGGCAATGACGGCCGGGGGCGGGATCGAGGCAGGGGATGGGGCCGCTGGGACCGGGGGGCGGTAGTCCTGTTCCTGGGTGCTGCTGCAGGGTGACGCGGGGTAGGCCGGGGAGGCCGCGTAGCTGGAGGAGCCGGTGTAGGACGACCACGATGCCGAGGGGCACAGGAAGCTCTGGTGGGGGTTCACGGGGAAACCTCCCGGGGACAAGCCTCCGATGTCCGAAGAGCCCATCCCCATCTGGTTGGTGGCCTTGAACTGAGAGATGGCCGTTTTGAGAGCGCTGTACTCGGACAGCGTGGGAGTTCTGTCGGGGGTGGCCTGCTGCTCCGGGAGCGGAGGCCGAAACTCCTCCGTCTCTGGGGGGGGCGGAAGCGGAGGCTTCCCCTTCTCCACGGCCTGGCTCCGCTCTGGGGGATCCGACACGGTGGTCGGCTCACCTCCATCATTATTATCATCATCCTCATCATCATCATCCTCAGAGTCTAACGACATGTCCTCCTCTTCCACACACTCGTCATTCACTACTAGCAGAGCAGGAAAGAGGCAGAAAGAGAGAAACGAAAGGAAGAAATGATCAAACGAATGTGTTACAGATGCATTAACAGCATCAACAGTGTATTAAATAACTTAATGGACATATTTAACTGTCAAGAACACTGTACATAACAAAAGTTACACTGCATGACATGAAATCCTCAATATTTTTGGCGGTTAGTCGTGCTGTTGACGCTACCCACCTGTAGAGGGTGGTGTTGGAAGCTCATTTTGATTGATGGAGCCGATCAGACTGTGGAAACCGCTCATGACGTCGTCGATGCTCCCGATCACGATCCCGTTTCTGGAGTACTGGAGGAACATCTCAAACGGCCGCTCTGTATAAAACACACATCACATCACAAATAAGCCAAAAGACAGCTGTCACTCCAATAATGGATTTCATTTTAAAGGTATAAAAAGGACGACACGTCTCACACCAACACTTTATAAACAGAGTTATTATGACAGCACGCCTCGTCTCGCTGTTACGTGAAGCTTAGTTTATACTCGCTGCAGTGAAGCCGGCTCGAGCGCTAGAAAATGACGTAATGCCGCATGCGATCACCCGACTGTTACGAATAGTTCACTGATAAAAGCACTATCTACATGTTATTTAATGCTTTTAATACTCGACTTGTTTCTTTACAGATCTTGTACAAAGGCGATAAAGTAGGCCATGAATATGAGATACGAGTTACACTCGTCCTTTTGATTCCTCACAGTTCATTTTGTTTGTTCGCCCTCTGGCCTCCGTTAACGCTCGTCCGCAGAGGCTCGAGCCCCGGCACCAAGCGCGAGTACAAACAAAGCTTTACGGCCGTCATCTACACAGAGCATGAAGCACACATCCTCCGTTTGGTGCTCAAGGCTAAAAACAACATCATCAAATAAAACTAAAAGTAGCTCAAATGGATAACACGAGGCAAAGGAGCAGTGCTAGTCCACCACACAACAGTGGTTAGAGTGTTGGTTGACAAGATACCCAGCGACCCTGCGGCTGCTTTTTCTGCCAGAAAGCGGCTCTATATGTGGACGCGGGGCCGCCGAGCCGATAGGGACGTGAACGACGATACCTGTGAGGAAGATAAGGTGCCGCTGCTGCGTGTGCTGAGCTTGGAGCTTGATCAGGCAGTCCAGGTCCGGAGCCTGACGCGACTGGGTGTCGCACTCGTGATACGGAAGGAACTCCACCAGGTGCTTCTTCTGATAGGAAGTGAGGAGGTTCAGCAGCCCCATGGCGTTAGTGTTCAACCTTTAAGAGAAGGAGCAGATTCATAGAGTGTCACGGTATTGATTCACGGCTCAAAGTCTGGCTAAAGATAATTAGGATTTGGTTACCACTATTTTGGGGAAAGCTCCTACTCAAGATACTGACCTCCCCAGTTCTTTCAGCTTCTTCTGGGACTTGCAGTGCACCTTCCACTGCCAGGGGTGCTCGGGGGTGCTCTGCTCCTCCAGGAACTTCAGCAGCCCCTGCAAACGATCTGCTCAAAGAAATGCATAATAAAAGCTCTGAAGTATTGTCCAACCGATCCATGAATTCGCACAGCTCCCCTCAAAGAACGGCCAAACCGTACCCTGTGTGATGAGGTCGGGGTTGAGGACAAACTCGTCAGACACCATGAAGCCCCCGGACACAAAGAGCTCATTGTAGGTGTGGTTCTTGACGTCGTCCAGAGTGTCCACTCCGGCGAAGCTCACCGAGGGCAACTTCTTCAGAGACACCAGAGCCGGGATCTGCAGGGCCAGAAGAAAAATACCTCGATACAGTATGCGGATAACCCCGACAACTCAAATAACTAAACACAACACTCTGCAGCAGATGTTCAATCGGCCGGTGGCGGGAGGCGGGGTCGTACCTTGTGCACATGTGCAGCGATGTCCTCGTTCGGGATGATGATGAGGAGCTTATCTAAACTGCCGCTGTTTTCCAGAAACGTCTGTGGGCTGCACTCGCTGTTGCCAAGACTCTTCAAGTACTCCTTTGTGACAGACAAGAGGGAGACGGAGTCGTTCAGAGACGAGACGGAGGAACGCGTCCTCCTCGCTTACACTTACAAACAGCGGCTTGACTGACAGCTGCAGAGAGAGCCGAGTGCCGAGACGAGGAACACATAGTGACAAAGGAGGAGCCGGTGTGGCGTTTCACATTCCTGTGAAACGCTTCTCTCCTGTGTGTGTGTGTGTGCGCAGATTACTACTGCAGAGCTGCAGAGGCTGATAAAAAAAGAGATCTAAATTAAATCTACAGATAAAGAATATGAAAGAAAATGGATGTGAAAATATGTAAAGAATGAGGGCTGCCCCGTCTTAGTCAGTTACTCGACTAATCGGTCGTTTTGGTTTTAGTCAAAGAAGTGCGATTAGACAAAGATGTTGATAATCCAGTTAAAGTGGAGGTAGCTCATCAGATGAATCAGCTGTTCAGCTTCTGAAATGTGAGGAGTTTATTTTTAGATCTGAAATCTTTGCGTTGTGAATGGATCAAGTGGAAGATGTCATGGAGGACTCTGGGAGCTTGTGAGGGACATTTTTCACTATTTTGACCCATTTATTGAGTGAACCATCTCACAGAGGAATGAATAACGTGACCGACAGTGACTGCTCCAAACCCGTGTGCCGTACCTTGATCTCCTTGCAGACGGTGCTCTCCTCCCCCTCGTCCCCGCAGTAGATGTAGAACTTGACCGTGTTCTTGGTGACGTCCTTAAAGATCTCCACCAGGCTGCTGAAAACCTCGGGCTTCAGCTGACCGATGAGGCTGCCGGCCAGCAGGCCCGGCCCGCTGCCCGCAGCCGCTTTCTGGGCCTTGGTCTCTGGAGACTCTGGCGTGACGTGAGAGGGAGAGTAGATCTCTCCCTCCAGCTCCGCCGACGAGCCTTCCGCTTTAGACTTCGTGGACGCCGTGCCTTTAACGATGCCCATTTTACCGCTGTGAGAGGAGGCGGCGCCCTTTGACAGGGAGGGGTCTGCTTTAGGCTTGGCAGTCTGTACCGGGGTGGGGGGCGGTGTGGTGAGATTGGGCGGTGTGGTGAGATTAGACGTGGTCACCGGGGGCGGCGGGGAGGTGACCTGGGAGGGAGTGGGCGGGGCCGGGATCAACTTGTCCATCTTCTCGCACAGCGCTCTGACGTGGCCCTGAACGGGTACGGGGGACACGAAGGGCACCACAAAGTCCGAGAAGCAGCTGTTGGGCAGCCAGCAGTGGCGGGGGGGCAGCCGCGGGGACAGCCGCGAAGAATACCAGATGCGGTGAGTCTGCATGATGTTCTTAATGTCAGACGTGAGGCTGTGAATCTCCTGGTTCAGTATGGTGTCCAGGCTGATGGAGGGCCGGAAGGGAAGTTCCTCCACGACCGGTAACGTCGGCGGTGCGCCCGGCTTTTTTGTTTCCGCGTTGACGGGCGTCTTCGGCTCTGCGTAGCTGTCCGTCACCGTCACGGGCTCCGGCTTGGGCTCCAGCTCAGGAAAAGGCTGCGCTTGGTCTGGAAGGGAAAAAAAAGAAGAAGAAGAAGAAGAAACATGTCACACAAGAAGCCTCGTGAAGCAGATCTAAATATGCCCACAAGGGGAGCGAGGTCTGTGTAAAGACTGCTTTGAGGTACCTTCACTGGCCGGGTTCACCCAGGTGGTGGTGTCTGAGGTGTGAGCTTGCTCTGCTGGGGAGCCCGGGCTGAGTGGACTACCAGGGCTACAGTCCATGTCCTCCTAAACGGAATAAAAAAACAGCAATTATTTTTAGATCTACAAACACGTCTAAGGCCTCGATCACACCGAGACCAGTCGGTGGTTTTCTTTAGTAAGCCTGGTGTGCACTTCTCTCTGGCGCTGTACATCATGTGGTTTTCTAGCGAGTATAAAAGGGACATTTTAATAACAGAGCAAGAGAGAGAGAGCGCACGAGGAACGTTGTTTGCTTTTGATCTTGACTGGACATTGGACTTCTTTGCCTAAGTTACAATCCGACAGAAATGGTGGATCAGTGTTCTTGAGAAGTTTTGTTTTAATGTTTTTCTCTTTGACAAAGAGCCACTGGAACGCCGGTAGATGTGGTGGGAACGGATAATAGCAAATGACAAAAGGTTGATATTAGCGTTTTTAATTAAATGGACTCTATACATTTTTCCCCCTCTTTTCATCCAACAGCAAGAGCTCGACGTCTGCTTGAATGCATTTTCCCCCCCGTTAATTACATTTGATCACTCCAATCCTCCAACAGATCAACCCTAGAAGCAGTTCACATCTCACCTCTGTGTAGTTGGTGTGAGACGCGGGCTCATTCGGGTTCTTGAGATCCGGCTCGAGGAAGGCGGGTTCCCCGCTCCCCGTGCCCGTCGACGGTTCGCCGTGGTTCGACTGCGCTGACGTGGAACCCTGAGCCACGGCTTTGTTGAGGGTAGCCAGGAGGATCTTGAGGAGGCGCTGGGTCTCGTTCACCGCGGGGGCGCCGGCGTTGCTGTGAGCCCTCAGGTCGGTGTCGTAGATGCCCATGCTCTCCATCACCGCTGTCAGATTGTCGCCGTGTCCGACCTCATCTCCGATCTCTTCTGCTTGGGCTCCTAGCGGGAGACAAACAGCCAATTAGAGACGATTTAAAATATCCTCAATATCCTGAACTCTAATAACTACGGTTTTCCTTGTGAAGCAGGATTATGCATCATTGCAAATTTGCCAACTTTTATGGGTTAAAATAATATTTACGGTTGAAATTAAACTACCTTAATTTCTAGTGCACTTAACTCTAGAATGGCTGTAGCAGCTGTTCCACCAGCAGAGAGGAATATAAACAGAAACCTCAACGTTTAACAACGAAAACAAGCGTAAAGTAATTCAATTTGCAAAGCAATACACTGGCTGCATGTTAAAATAATGCCAACGCTCTTTTTTTTTAATTTTAATTTGCAATGCAATTACTGAGAGCTAATCAGACAGGGCTGTGAAACTAATATAATATTCATTATTTCAGAGGAAAAAAAACCCTCAAATTAAATCACACAACTGAAGCCTCGGCCCTCCTCACCTCTGCTGGGTTCCCCGTTGCTGAGCGGGTCCGTGCGTTGGTGCTTGTTCGCGCCCCCCCGATCGTCGCCCTCGAACTTCCTCTTCAGGCTGCTGACGTCCCACGCCCCGTCCTCCCCCCGCTCCTTCCCCGGCTCCTTCACGATCGCCTTCTTGTGAAGCTGGATCAGCTTCAGCAGCTGCTTCATCTTGTCTTTATCGTACTCGTTCTGGGACAGACGCAGCCTCTGAGGGGGCTGAGGCTGGGGCTCCGCGGGGGTCTTGTGCTGCGCCTGGGCCCCGTTAGAATGGGCCAACCCTTGCCTCCGCCTGCTGCTGCTGCTGCTGTCCGACGGCGGTTTCTCCTGTGCCGGCCTGTCCGGAGGCGGCCTCTCTGCGAGTCTCTCCGCCCTGTCCGAGCCCCTGTCCGAGCCGCCCCAGTCGGACACAGGGCTGTATTCCACTGGGGCTGGCGCAGGTATGGGAACGGGCACGGGCACGGGCACGGGCACGGGGTTCCTTATTCTATTGATGACGTTCTTCGTCTTGCTCAGAGGTAAAATGTAGTTGCCGGGGTTGTGCACGTAAGAGCGCAGCACGGCGTCCATGTTGCATTTGGGTCTGTGCACCAGCAGCGGGTTGGTCCTGTCGTCCGCGTTGTATTTGTAGTCGGGCAGAATGAACGGCCGCACCGTGCCCGAGTCCTTGCGGGTCAGGTAGTCGGTGGCCTGGCGCTCCACCCCCGAGCTCAGGTCCTTGCCCGGGTTGGCGCGCAACTTGAAGAGCGCGTAGTGCAGAGCCGGGACGAAGGGATCCACGGAGGACAGGATGGCGGGCTGGGGCTCCGTCGACAGCGGCTCTGGCTCGAACAGTCTGGATGCTGCGATGGAGGACGCACGTTAGTGTCGCGTTAAAGATGTCTATCTGCACTAATAAAGTCTTTAGAGACGGGATCTTTACACCAGGAGTTAGTTATAACATAGAAACCAGCAGGTAGACGTGAGAAACATCTTTGCTGTATCCAAACAAACATTCTCTGTTTCTTAATAAAACATTCCGGTTGGGAGCTTCATGCTTCCACTGGAGGCCCAATCACAATAACAAAAGGATGGCTAGAGTGAATAATACTTACAATACTTGACAACCATCCTTGACTCCTGAAAGATGAATAACGCTTGCAGGTTCTTCTCGACGCGCCCCCGCCGCTCTGCAAAACAAACAGAAACTTTTTTTTTACAGTTGAACCCTTTGCTGAAGGCAACAAGTGGGTGTTCAAACGGCACAGCGGAGAGCTTTAAGAGGAGAGTAAAAGCTTTTTCGGCACCTTTGGACTCAACCATCTGCGCCGAGGACAGCAGGAACAGAAAGCCCCGGTCAAACAAGGACTTCACCAGCACCTGAATGAGAGGAGAGCAGGGTCAGAAGACCCACAGTGCATCATTATCTGATAATGTGAGCGATCATAAGACCAGTCTGACTGCTGGACAGGTTTTCCTGTGTGTACACGAGTACTTCAGCTTTTTAAATGTCTTTTTAAATAAGCAGCATGACCACTGTGACAGATGGTTCTCTACATTATCTACTTGTTAAGAAGGAGAAAAGATCAAACGATTACATCGTGTTATAAACTATAATCTCCATTCTTCTGTGTGTGTTTCTTAGATTTCGAAGTATATTTTGTCGACACGCTGAGAGTCACATTCCGGATCTTTTCGGTTAGTTTCCACGCACGGGAACGCGGTGGCTAGCGGCCGAAGGTTGACTCACCATCCTGTCCCTCTCCAGTTTATGGACCAGCGCTGCCAAGCTGCCGCTGGTGGGTTTGCCTTTTCCGTCCACCACCTCGAACAGGCTGCAGGACATCCCACATTTCATCACTGCGGACAGAAGAAAAGCAAGAAATGAAGCTCATCTACGCAGCGGCTCGCTTTTTATCTGAAACACCTTGTTTGCAATCACATCGATGGAGTAAGTCCATGTTCCTGTAATACACGATGCGGGTGCTTGCATTTAGAATAGATTGATGACTTGAATATGATTTGATGATGAGGTGAACACGTGTGGGGTGAGGACTGACCTTCCCGTGATGCGCTGTAAGTGTCCCAAGAAAAGAGCACAGAGGGAATCTTTCGCTTCACCTGATCCAGCTGCATGCCTCTGCTCATCTCCAGCTTCTCAGGCCTTCAGGGAAGCAGATTTATCAGAGAGATAAATATATATATTGACTGTATATTGAGTGGATTCTAGCTTCCTCTTTGCAAAGTGAGTGTCTTTAGAAGCACCGAGGAGGTTCAGGGTGAACAGGACTATGAAGGTTTACTCACAGTTTGAAGGGGAGGTAAGGGCGCGACGAGGACCGTAAACAGATTGGGAATAACTCGTGGCCCTTGTTCACCAATGGACCACTCCACACCGTGTAGCAGCTCCTCCCTAAAACAACAGGTATCCACAGCACAGGTCAGAGGTCAGACACGATACAAAGAGCTCATAACTAAAACAGCACTTCGTCCTCTTGGTGAATCGGATCATTTTGAGGGTGCAGCACTTAGAACTGCGCTCATCTCTAACTGAAGCGCCACGTTAAGATTTTGGGGAGCCAGGTTATTTGTCTCATTCAATATTTATCAAATATCTAAAAGTCAAAAATAGTTTTTACCTCGACCTCCTTCAGAGGAAATAGTGTGAAACCTGTGAAGCGGAGAGAGAGAAGAGCCTGTTAAAAACAACACAGAACATGGTAACAACCCTCCCGACTGTCTGCAGATACCTGCTGATGGAACCGTACCTGTGTGACGTCATGGGCGTAGCAGCGGCCTCCTTGCCTTTGTACTTGAAGGAAACCACAGCGTAGGGGCACACGTGCCGCGGCCGGGCCTTGATCTCATCGAACGCAAACTCAAAGAAATATTGCTTTAAAAAAAAAAAAACAATAAGAAAGACACATTCAATTATACAAATACTGTCCCAAGAAATAAGAGAACTCACATTACTTTAACAACACGCTACACGTGATGAGTGATGACTACCTGCGTGAGCTCAAACGCCCGGTAAGACAGCAAAGACGTGACCCTGTTGGCACTTTTGGACAAGTGACAGTCGAACTTGGGAGTAGGTTCCATCGCGTTCTTAGGCATGTTCTCGTGGATGTGCTTTATTCGACCCTGAGAGGACAAACACACGGGTGAGCTGAACATCTCCCCCCCCCCCCCTTACGAGGGTTACAACTCTGTCAACGTCACAAACTGAACGGCAGCCTTACATACCCTCATAACTTTAAAAACGATCATGTCTCCGGACGAGCCCACTTCAAAGGGATTGATTTGTAACAGGTCGGAATATTTGGAGACGTAAACACCTGCGATGACAAAAGAAGTGAATTAGAAGATAAAGCGTCACACTCGTCCTCCATCAACGATGCATTGAAAGTCTCACATTTACGCTGTTAAAAGTGACATTCTTCAAGTCAAGTTTTCATTGGAAGCCGGTGACATGCAGCTGCAAACTGACGTTAGTTTAGTTAACAGCATAATTACGTCAACGAGCGCTTCGGCAACACTTTTGAACGTAGCCTGAGAATTATGTCGATTACTGGTTGATGTATTTTAGAACAAGACAAAGCCGTCACTCCTTGTGTGTGTAGTCAGTTGTGACCCAACATTGAAGTGATATATTGCTGCATATATCAGAGTCATTCCCAGCCATGGCTGTGGCACGTTAAATCAGGTCTAAATGCTAATCAAACATCTTCGGATGCAAATCATCCATCAGGGCGCCGACTCTTTAAACAATATCCGTGAACAACAGTCTCCTTTCACAGCAATACGACTAACTGACGACGTATGTGTAGATATTTATACGTAATCTGTGTCGATTGATCTCAACGGGAGACATTTTGAGGATAATAAACAGTTAACAAGCAACTTAATAGAGTTCACGAAAAGACAAGGTTTTACATTAGTATTGTTGTTATTCCTTGTTTTAATGTCGGTACATTAGATGTGCATATGTGTACAGTGTGTGTAGGGATTTGTAAGTTCTGTAAAATGACAATAAGCACAGTTTAAAAAATAAAAACATGACTAACTTACCCACTGATGGATTTCCTAGTGTAGTGATCCTGGAGTGTCCAACCGACAGACCCTTCTCACAGATCCACTGGAGCTGCGCACAACAAGAGAACGAACAAAAACGTGTCACAACTTTGCCTCAGGTGAGTTTACACTCGGTGCAGTACATCGTTGGAGCCTCGCGGCGGGTCAGTACCTTGGATTTGTCCGGATAAAGGAAGCAGTACGACTCGGTCAGCTCTTGTTCCGTCCGCCCCTCCTGCTTCATCTCTCTCCGCTTCTCGATGAACTGCCACAAACATGAGCAGCATGAAACTCACAAACATCCCACCGTGTACTTACATATACACACACATGTTATGTGGTTAAACACGTGCTGTCACACATGTGCTCTTTCCTGCAAATACAAAAAGGGATCAAACATTCCACGGTGACAATGTGCAGCAGGACACATCCAGCGACGGCCCACCTCCTTCTCCAGCAGCTCGTTGTGGATGAGCCGGGCCTTGCAGTACGAGAAGGTTCCTCGCGACGACGAGTCGAGGTAAAACGAGGAGACGATCTTCACGAGGTCCTCGAACTCCCGGCTGTCGGGGGGCAGGAACTGGTACAAGCCTGCGCACGAGAAGAGGGGAAACCAGCGGGGTCAGCGTCGAGCGGAAGGAGGTACAACAAAAAGTAAAGTAAAACTTTGAAGTCTGACCATGGGAGACAGAAACATCAAACGGAATATCCTCTACTCTCATTTAGAGGGTGATATATGAAATATTGTTTCTTTCTTGCACGAAAAGAGGAATCAAACATGTTTATCATATATTGACATGTCAATATTAGGAGCAGGAGGAAGTGACGTGCTTGCAGACGAGTGCTCTTTGTGTACCGAGGGTAACTGAGGGGTCCTTTAAATAAAACACTGATGGACAACAGTAACCAGGAACTCCTTCACATCAACGGAAAAAACCCCAGCTGGAACAGGCGACACAGAGACGTACTATGTCAACCCAAACACATGCAAATGAGTGAAACCACCACTACACTGACTGGATGGAACATCACAAGCATGGAGGTGTAACAGGTAGTAAACATCTCTCATGTGAAGCACAAAGTAGTGCAGCCAGGTCCATCTCACAAGAGTTTCCTACTTGTGCATGAAGACTTTGTGTGCGCGGCTTAAAAATGTCAAGTCCGGCAACTTCAGCCGAACTTTGCATATATGCAAATAACTTTTGGGACATGATTTGGGGGGGGGGGGGGCAGTGTCATTGTATTGTAGTCTGTAGGAGTGTTTAGGGTGATTTGTAAGAGGGATGCTGCAGTGGGACGAGGAGTGGGCAGCCCTTGGTGTCCTGGTTCTGTGAGAACATCCACAGAAGACAGGTGGAGGTGGATCATTTCACGCCCTTCACTGAGGTCAGTGAGACACCCCCACATGTTGTCAGGTGACGGTTGCAAAAACACACTCCATGACACCAGCTGCATCAGACTCTGGTCCTGTGGAAAAGGTGATGGTGGGCTTTGTATATTTAAAATAAATGGACAGAATGGACAGTGCTGCCTGTCTCTCTCTGGACTTTGGGGACAACCAGAAGCTGTGTCTGCTTAATACCACTCGCGCTACATTTGTCAACGGCTATCTTCCCCCCTCTTGTTTAAATAATAGGACCGTTGGTTTAATCACAATTTCAGTTAAAAGTCGTTAAACCAGCGTGACCAGCAGGTAACGCTAGTTAGCGTAACGGTTGACGTTAGCAGGGGCTAGCAACATGCAGCAGAATTAAGAAAAAGACGGACAGGCTGTGTTTTCAAAATAGCAGCACCACCTTTTATCTTCCTCGGGATTTGGAAATTCCTCCGCGGCTGCTCTTCGCCGGGTCTCGCCTGCGAGCTCCTCCGCCGTTCGGGGGCTTCTTGTTCGGGCATTACGCCGTCTCCACATCCAGGCTGATCGCCATTTTGTTGGTTGACTGTGGCCGAGGTGGCGGCTGAATTCTTCGGGTGCTCGCCACCACCCTCCTCCGGCTGGAGATAGTCCGTCTCGGTACATTCTGCGTCCCTTCTCCCGTTGGGGTTCAGGGCCATTTTACCGAGGCACACCGTGCGCAGGAATTAACGGGCAATGTAGCTGTAAAACGATTACGGCACCGCTTCACTCACACTCACACACACACATATACACTCTCTCTCCTCCTCACCCTGCCTCCGCCATTGTGAAAATGACGTACACGTTCTTCTCCACCACTGCAAAACGCTGCCGTCACTATGTTTACATACAAGAACATCCGCGCCGCCCAGCGGCGGATGGATATACTGCGAGGCTTCATGTAACGTTAGTGATGGATGTGGCGATTAGTGATGCAGCCAAAATATATGAAACCCTGCTATGGACGTCCTGACTGTACATCGTTAATATTTAATGACATTTTTAAACATCTTATTTTTTTAATCACTGTGCAACATTTTACAAGTGTGGAGATACCTGGTGGTATAATGAAGTATTGCAAGAGGTATTTGTTCTTCAGGTTTTACAGTAAAAAATCTATATATATATTTTTTTTTGTACACATATACATACACTTATAAACATATATGTATGTACGTTTACATATACATACATTTATATATATAGTGTGTATATACTATATACATCTATAAATATAAGTATATAAATACACACAATAAATATATATATATATATATGTATA
>NW_022280035.1:1100877-1108417 GCF_004355925.1 Anarrhichthys ocellatus | reverse complement strand
ACTATATATATAAATGTATGTATATGTAAACGTACATACATATATGTTTATAAGTGTATGTATATGTGTACAAAAAAAAATATATATATAGATTTTTTACTGTAAAACCTGAAGAACAAATACCTCTTGCAATACTTCATTATACCACCAGGGGGTGACAAAGAGGCATGTATTCCCCCACTCGTTAATCTTAGAAGAAAGAATAAAGAATCGAGTTATTTTAAATGTATTTAATTACGTTTCAATTGCATACTGGTTTTATGCCTTCAGGCCACCTCTCATTTCAATTTCCTGTATTCACATTATAAAAGGAGTCTTACTACAATACGACTTTATAATGATAAATGTACTGTAATAATAATACATTATTTGCAGTTGTTTCATATTTCTTTATGACCCATTTAAACAGAGAGTTGCTCAAACAAAGAGTGAATCTTTACACAAAGCATTAACACGTCACTGCAGCTTTTTAAAAGAAAGAACTCAAAAGTACATACTTACAACTTTGTGGCCTACAAATAATATTGCACAGCTTAAAGTAGCCAACAGACAACATGTATTTGGAAAAACTACATGATACAGGTAACACAATCTTTAATGTGAAGATGTCGGCCATGTTATCTGCCCAGATAATTGTTTTTGTTGCTGCTGTTTACATTCCTTATTATGCAAATTTAAAAAATGCACTACAGGAATGTACTACTGGTTTTGTTTTGTTCGTCATGTGTTTGTTGGGTTGCAAATGAGCTACAACTGAATTCTGTTCTGTGTTGCATAATGACAGTAAATTATCCTTGAATCCTAATGCATACTGACTGTCTTCGTGCCTCTGTGACAGCTGTAAACACGTTTTCAGTGCGGGTGAACGAGGCTGCCCCTGCTGTAGACATCAAACTCTTTGTAGCGTAGGTAATCTTTCAGCCTTTGAGGAAGAGGAAGGAAGTTGATGAAAAGTGGGGCTCTCAAGCGCAGGCGACTGAGATGCTCTCTTATCCGCAACCGACAGAGGTGCTTCAGGCCCCGTGCATTTCCTGAGTGTAAATAAAGTCAGTTAAAGTGGCAATCTTGAATATTTTCATATAAATGTCACTGTCTATCGCTGAAGGAGGTAACACAATGTTGACTGAGCCTATGGCCCACTGACGAAAGTAAGGCAAAATAAATATTTGCAGTATTACGAACTTAGTGTCTGTGGTGACATTCAACGACTAAAACGAGCAGAGGAGTAGTAACGTGAGCCAGAGCAGAAGAGTCAAATTTAACAACTTAATGCTTCATCCACACTCTCTTGTCACAGCGTAGGAAAACACATTGCTATCGCCAGATAAGTGACAACTTTCTTTGGCTCATTTTTCTGTAACCAGTGTAGCATTAAAGCATGATGGGATTATCAAGCCGGCTAGCTATTTAACATCAGCTGGCTAGTGCTGGGTCTATCGGTAACTCCACATCACTCACCGCCGCTCCGGAGAAGGACAAGCTAACTAGCGTAGAGCTGGCTAGTTAGCTAGCTTGCTAATTCCACCATGTGGTACAAGCTACCTTGCTAACTAGTCAGCCATCCGTCTCTGGAGCTGTGTTTGATCTCTAACTTGCGAGCTGCGACAAACACCTTACAGCCCCACTGACGTCTGTTGTCATTATAACAATTGACAACAATCGCCATCTTCTTTTGTACTCCTCAAATGACCACAGAAAAACGTTAAATATCCGTTCTACTCGATTCTATTTCTATGGGATTGCCACACAATGAAAATAACTAAAGCTGGCAGAAAATAACTAAAGCTGGATCAGCTCTCACTTTGGACCTGACAGATCTCCGGCCACTGTTTCTGCTCCTCCAAGGTGTCCTTAAGTTTGGTGCAGAAGGAGACGTGGTCGGTGTAGTCCAGCATGATGCTCACCACCTGAGCCGATAAGTGCGCAAGCCAGGACACCGTTATCACCTCACAGAACTAGGAGACAAACAAAGACACGTGGCAGTCAAAGAAAAAACCTTGAGTTCATTCATATTTCTTCAATTCTTCACATCCTTTTTTTTCCTCCCAGACAAGCTTCGGCTCACCACCATGTCTTTGATGACTGTGGTCGTCCAAGGAGCATAGTCGTGGGAACCGTCTCCATACGGACAGTCAAAGCAACGCTTGACGTCGTACCCGTGGTTCAGGATCATCCTCAGCATGACCTCGTCTTTCAAGGCGTACTGCAGCGCTGAGGGGAAGTGAGTGGTGTTGACGCGGGAGTAGTAGTTCACATTTGCCCCGAACTTCAGCAACGTGTTGATCATTTCATAGTTGCCCTGTCTGAGAGCCACCTGCAGACAGTTGAGGGGATCCTGGTTCACCATTGCCCCCGCCTCCAACAGCAAGCGGGTGCACTGAAGATCGTCGTTGGACACGGCGAAGAAGAGGGCAGACCTGCGCTCATCGTCGTAGTTGCTACGCACCCTTTGGTGCAGCATGAAGTTGGGATCGTAGCCAGCTTTGAGGAGCATCTCCACACAATGGGCATGCCCCCCCGCGGCGGCAGAGTGGAGAGGGCTCATTCCACTTTCCTTCACGGTGTCCAGCTTAGTGACGGGGATGAGGTGCTCCAGTGCCCTGCCAGAGAACACAACAGTGTGGTTCAGACTCTATTTGAAAAGTGGGAGAGCTAGATGTCGTGACACAGATATTCCTCACAATATGTGACCATGGTAGGCCACGCGGTGAAGCGGCAGGTGCCCACTGTACAGAGGCCGGTTGGGATCGGCTCCGTGGTCCAGCAGCAAGGAGATTATGTCGGGGTTTCCTGATGCTGCTGCATCGAACAAGACACTGCCGGACTCTGACTCACAACACACATGGGCTCCTACAAAATCAATACATATAGGCTTACTATAAGAATATGCATGGGCGATTTCCAGACCTGGAAAACAGCATGGAAAGATTAAATAATAATAATAATAATAATAACTTTGTTGATATAGCACTTTTGACACACAGAGTTTACAAAGTGCTTTTTTGTTTTATCCTCCACTATTGCACTGTAAATTGTCAGATCAAATGAATAAGTAATCAAACCCAGATACCTTTGATATCCACAGCAGAGGTTAAATCCCCGTATCCAACATACCTTTTTCTAACAGGACCTCCACCACGTTCAGATGTCCATTCTGCGCAGCCAGAGCCACTGGTGTTTTCTTTTTGATGTCACTTGCGTTTGGGTCGGCACCAGAAACCAGCAGCAGATAAACAAAGTTCTCCAGGCCTAAAAAGGCTGACTCGTGTAGAGCCGTCCTGTTCAGTGGTCCCGTTTGGTCCACTCTGGCACCGTAACGCAGCAACAGCGTGGCCAAGTCGTACTGGTCGTTCAGAATAGCTGAGAAATAAGAAATGAGCAAATATCTAGTATCTAGTAACATAAAGGGGTGCATTTTGCATTCAGACCTGCCACTAATGGAGAATCCTGCTCATCGTTCTGGAGATCCGGGCTACAAGCGTTCTGTAACAGGAATGTAGCGTTCTCTCTGAGTCCATGAACCACTGCCAGGAACAGCGGCGTCTCCCCCTTTAGGGTGCGACACTGGGCTGCACCCGGGGCTGACGCTGGAACACAAAACAAACAAATCAACATGCCAGAATAAATGAAAAAAAAGAGTCACAGATTACAGTTATAACCTCACTACCTGAGAAGATGATCTCTAGTGTCCTTTTGTTCTCGTGCGCTGAGGCCTCATGCAGCGGGATCCATCCTCGTTCATCAACTCTGGACAGGGTCTCTGTCTGCACCACCAGTCTGTACAGCGCGTCTTCATCCCCTAAACATGGGGACAGTACATTATATATATCAGAACTTCTGGCAAGATTAATCGATAATCCGCGACAGGTTCAAGAATCACACCATCTTACCCGCCTTGATTGCTTTGAAGATCTCATCAGGGTCTTCGCTGGGTATCAGATCACTATGGAAAGAAAAATGAAAGTGTTCAACAAGAGATATGAGAGAAATAGAAACCCATACTTGGTGGTTAGAGATTAACCTTGGGTTCAATCCTTTGAGTTTTCTGTATTCAATCAGACTTTGTTCAATGATGTATTGCGTCGCCTCGTCTTCATCCAGGTCGTCCTCCGATTGATAAAAGTCATCTTCTGTCACCGTATTCATCTGTTAGTCCAGACAGAGTCACTGTTAAATCCGGCACCTAAGAACTCGCAGCCCTCAATACTGACAGGAGAAAAAAAAGCACGGTGCAGCTAAGCACCTGTCATTCCTGTTGAATTAGATGTCAGAAATGCATAACAATACATTCAAGATTTTGATTATAATGACTCCAATGAGCAGTCCCTATTTTGCTATGTAGCTCTTAACTTTACAGGCCATGTGCCTCATGCGGAGAGTTTACAGTGTGGCCAAAATAAGTGCATGGAGATTCCTACCGCACAAATGAATGTGAGCAGTTGTTATACATTCATTTTAGAACAACAACAAATCATAAAGTCCAACAGGTCGTCGATACAGAAAACTCCACATTAATCAATCTAGCTTTTTCTCTAGAGGCATTATTCATTAATCGTCCGGTGTTTACCTTCAGTCAAATGTGCTGTGTGCCTTCGGTGGCTTTAACGACAGTAGAGTCAGCAGGCTGCAGCTATTTATACCCCTCCCACTATAAATATCAGATTACGGGGGTCGTCACAGCCAGCACCTACATGTCGCTTTGACCCACTGAGCACTGCAATGGCCACCATTCAGCTCATATGCCCATTCACTCATAACACAGAGGCCCTATTTACATATGCATGAGTTTAAGCGTACATTTCCATTTGTTGTACATAAAGCTCTTTTTTTCACTTCTTTGTTTAGTGATCATTCATGAGAATTTTTTTTTTTTTTACCATGTTTGTTGCTGTACTATTTTGTGTGCTGGAGGACAGCAAAGCCTGGATAACAGAGACAGTGCAGCAGATCATAGCCTTCACATTAATAGTACATTATCAGCTCACAGTGAGCAGCCAAGAGAGAAAGGTCGGCACTGAGAAAAGGGACCACGGCCTCAGAATCTTTTTATTTAAGAGTAGCAGCTGACAAGCCAGATCATCAAGTTTTTATGATGGCACTCGTTTAACATCTTGTTTTTTATTTCAAAACATCCGTTTTTAATTTTAGAAAGCTTTTGCTTCTATTCTACATTTGGCTTGTGGCCACGTCACCACACAGTACAACTACTGCAAATGTTTTCCAGTAGTAATGTTGTACACCCTCACCCGACTCGATGCCAGAAAACGATTCTTGCTGACTGGTGTAAAGACTCAAACGGCATAAGTGGGGCGTTGATATTTATGTACGTGTACTGTAAGCCGACAGAACAAAGTACAGAAAACATGTGCGTTGTGTGCCGGGAAGAAATAAAAGGTTTGTTAAATGTAATAAAAACCAATGCATTGCACTCTTTTTTGCTTGTTTTGTAATCACCTCAACTCACAGTGCGTCTGAGGTACATTTTGTTACCTCCATCTGAATTTAAAGTGCCTTTAAGTTTGTTTGAGTTCTGACATAATTTTCAGAAATGTCAGAACTGAAAAGCTTATCATCTCTCCATAGCTTTGAAACACAAACTCTAGGTGGTCACACAGTTGTCATGTTTAATGTTTTGCATTGTGAAAGGACAGAGAATAAAAAAAGGCATCACAGTGTTTAAACTATCTCGGTAAAGTGCTTCAGTCTTTCAGTCATCCAGCTGGCAGAGCATGGCCACACCACGCTTTATCCAGTGTTCAGGGCGCAGGCTAGTGGGCAACACCATGGAAATGACAAAGTTAGTGGAGTGGCCTGTGGTGGAGAGGGTGCCCTTCCTCTCGCTGGTCTTGTAGAGAGGGCAGACGTACAGCTTCTGAGCCTCATCCATGCTCTTCTTTTCAGCTGCTCGGGAGAGAAGGAAGCAAAGAGACGAAGCAGAGAGTCAGGAAAATCAAGAGGAAACTAGAATTTTCACCCCGTGTTGGTTCGTTTGTCCAAAATGTCGTCACTTCATCATTTTATCCTATTTAGACGGTTGTGTGAGATTGTCATAATTAGCGTATGAATTCTTGAGTTTTGATCAAAAACGTGTTTTGTGATGTCACAGTGACCTTTGACCACCAAAATCTAGAGTCCAAGTGGACGTTTCCCCCAAATTTGAAGAAATTTGCCTTAAGGGTGTTTCTGACAAGAATCACAAGAATGGGATGGATGTGAGGTCACAGTGACCTTTGATCTTTGACCTTTGACAACCAAAATCCACTCATTTAATTATTGAGTCCAGGTCAGGCGGCAACCTCCGGTTCTGTGTCTTAAAGCTGCATTCTCTCTAATGGCCATCAGTACCTCAGTAAACATTGTAAACATGGTGTCAATCTCTAGTTTTAAAATGCAAAAAATCCAAGATGACGATGGTCATATTCCAAAATGGAGAAGGTGAAATCGCCGAACTGGAGGCTTCAAAACGGCAGTCCAATGGAAGAAATCACGATGACTACGTCGACTTCTTATTTACAGTCTATGGTCCAGGTGGACGTTTGTTCTAAATGTTAAGAAGATGTCACGCTCACGAGATGGACGGACATGAAATCGCATCTTCAGTCTCCAGCCACAGTTGTTTACAATAACGTGTTTTAATTAGACACCTCGAAATATGAATGGCGTCCATTTCATCTGTATGGTAATATACTTACTGGGTTTTATCCAGATGATTGGCACCACATCAAACAGGACTTTGGGGTGCTGCTCAGCCAGAACTCCACTGATAGGGAGACAAACAATAATTACAGTTTATCAAGTCTGCTTCACTATCACAACATATAATTTTTTTATGAAAAATAACCCTAGTATTAACATCTACCTTCCTTTATCCCATCGAGCTCCATCCAGAAACAATCCGTTAACGTAAACACCGTCCTCAGGCGGTGTGTCCGACTCATCAATAGGAAGAACCTGCAAGATAAAATCATGAGCACAAAACCACAGATCGGTTTACTTTTAGGGTTATGAGAATATCTTTCAGGTGGAGACAGAGGGATTACAAAGTGTGCATCTTTTGACCTGATAATCAAAGCCTAGCAGGTCAATGGGGATGTGGTACTTCCTGGCGTAGTTCTGCATTGCCCCAGTCAGGAAGGCCTGGGTGAAGAAGAAGCCAGACAGCCAGAACACGTTGGGTTTACTGGCGTCGCACCAGTCCTACGGGGCACACAAATGAAAAGTGAAGTCAACAAAGCTCTCATGTGATCCTGTTCATCTAAATGATCTTTTCTTTTAAGCACTCTCACCTGCAAAAACTTGAGCCTTGAGAGAAAGTCAGTGATGTAGCTGCCCAGAGGCTTGAGGCTGGGGTAAGAGCACTTGGCCCATTTCTCTGGGACCTTTCCCACAATCAAACCGCCCGCGACGGCCTCCAGCTCAGCATCCATCACCACCAAACCCTTGATGGCCTTCAACAGATTCTGCAGGCTCACACGGATCGTACTGCACAACCTGAGAGAGAGAGAGAGAGAGAGAGAGAGAGAGAGAGAGAGAGAGAGAG
>NW_022280035.1:1077186-1100867 GCF_004355925.1 Anarrhichthys ocellatus | reverse complement strand
AGAGAGAGAGAGAGAGAGAGAGAGAGAGAGAGAGAGAGAGAGAGAGATAGAGAGAGAGAGAGCAAGAAAACAGCACTGAAGTCATACAGGTGATGATGCGCTGTGTGTCTTAAATTTTCCGCACGGAGCCGCTTGTCCATACGTGTTGTAGCGCTCCATCTCTTGGACGAGCACAGTGTTCATGCTCTCCCCGTAGAGCACTGGGAACTTCAAGAGGGCTGCTTCTGTGTCGAAATTAGCTGGAAGCTGGGTGGGGGGAAGTAAGCAAGTGTGTAAGTTAAGAACATACAACTGAGTGCATGTAGATTACAATCAATGTAAAGGAAACACCAACAGAAATTGACACTTTATTGGAAAGCCGCACCTGAACTGGTGTCATGTGTATTTTTCTGCGAAAAACTGCGAAATGATGAGGAGGTTTGATTAGTTTGTACCTCATTAAGGATGCCATTCGCAATGTCGAACAGCGTGTTGTCACTCCCAGAGCTAGCCCCTCCTTTAGCTCCTCCTCCCTGGGTGAGCAGCAGTGAATCAAACAGCAACTTTGTCTGCTGGAGATCTTTAGAAATGTCTACATTTTCATGCATCCCAAAAATCTCTGGATCCTGCCTGAACGGAAGCTTCTGGAACACAACAAAGATATCGCCAATTAGTTGGAAGTCATAACGGAGGAAAAAGGAAACACGCAAATACATATTTATCCTATATACGTTCGTTATCTCAGTTGGCTTTACCTTGATGAATACAACGTAGTCGTCGTAGATAGATTTTGGTGGGGCGAAGAAATCGCCGCTAGGTGAGAAAGGGTAGCAAAGTTTCTCGATGATGTCCTGGTTGTAGAAGTCGGCCAAGATGGTCATCAGGAGCCGCCTATCCCAGTCGTCTGTCACGCGGCCGCCATAGTTACACTCACCTGTCAGGTAAGTTATGGCCTCGAAGGGCACCTCATCATATTCATTCACAAACAGCTAAAGAAGAAAACAAATTAAATGCATTTTTAGGTTCTTGTCATGTAGAAACGTGGCCACTGACACTGTGAATGAATACCTGCAGCTGTCTGATGCTCATACGCAGGTCAGACTCATTGAAGCCGTAGGGAATATTCCAGCCCAGTGGACCAAACTTCTTCCTCTCCTGAACAAGAGCATGGAAGAAACACAGTCCATACAGGAGCTTCTCCCAAATCTAGTGGAGAAATCCAAGAGTCAGAGGATGTCCTTCGTATAGACCAATCAAATAAATACATGACAATTCCTCTTCTCACCAGCTCCTTATTGGGGCAGCTAGTGAAGAAGTTTGAGTCCGAAACAGGATCTGTCTGGTAAGACTGTAGCAGGTTGAGTCGTAGTCCTGTTGGAGGCTCGTTTGTCATCTTCACCCCGTTCTGCAGGATGGTCACTGGAAACTGATATCAGAAAGGGTTTTTCTTCAGAACTATAATCAGAATAAATCTCTGTCGAATGAGTCATTTATATGCATTGAGCTTTACCTTGGGTGAAGGGTAGCTTGTGAGCCAAAGGCGAAAGTCCGGGTGGCATGTTGCTGGACTGAAGTCCTCACAGATTTTCTCCAAGTTGGACATCCAGGAAACGGCCAGGTGACAATTCTGCAAACACACCCACGTCCCCTCCTGCATGGCTGTGGATATCATTCTGGCAGCGATGGGCCCCTGGCCCTGCCCCAGAGAGATGGACTGGAACTTGGCACCGTCCATGTTCTTGTCACTGGCGAACTTCAGTAAGCCTGTGGAGGGATGCTGTTATTATCCAGAAGGATCATGCACATGCATGCGTCCGTGAGTGAGTTAGTGTGCACCTTTCTGTCTGTCCACGGCTAATTTCACATTCTGCTGCAGCAAACTGTATAATATTTTGGGTGGCCAGTTTTGGCTGCATGCTCAAGGACCTCTTGTGGTTTCGGTGACTCACACATTTTTTCAAAACACCTTTTATTGCCTGTTTTATACTGCTATTGACAGCCTAGGTCTGGGGTTAGCCAGTTGTGGGTTGTATTCATTCAATCAGACAATACAGAAGTGGAAATTGCAGACACACCTGCCAGAGATCTGCACTCAACTGAGTGCATCTTTCCAGTTTCTAATGCTTTTCAGAGGAAGCATTATATGGAACTTTGACAGTTAATCATTGGAACTGTAGGTACTTACTAGCCATGGGATCAGCTCCCGGAGACAGCACAAACACAAGTGGGACGGTGGAGTTGGAGTCCAGGTAGCTCTTACTCAGGTCAAAGGGAGGGGGCTGGACAAAGTTCTTCCCCAGTTTGCCAGTCACAAATTTAGTCACAGCTTGAACGATCTTGTCAGGCCTGAGACAACGAACAATGATCATCTTCTGCAGGTCATTGAGTTGTTCACACCATGGAGCGGGCAGAAGAGTGTTGCTTGGTTCTTTGCTGTCATAAATAGATTTAAAGTCTTCTGGGCTTTTGATGAAAGCCTCTCTGTGGAATAAATAATACATAGATTCACTCCATTAGTCAAAAGGAATTCATGACAACAGGATAGTGACGTTGCAGACATAAAGTCATAAAAAAAACATTTTTTGGTTGAGTGAGTGATGCTTTTTACTTTATTCCTTGTAGGCCAGACAGTTCGCTGGCTCTGCAGGTCTCATCCCAGCTCTTGTCCTGAAGCCAGCTGGGGTCGGGGTTAGCAACGGTGTTCTGCAGTCCGACTCCTCCGGTCAGGAAGAATGTTAAGTCAGAGTATTCAATCTCTTCTTTAGCGCTGAGTGGATAAAGAAGAGGACAGCACACGTTCACATAGTACATCTTTATCTGAGCATGTGGTTAAAAGATTAAATCAAATTCTAATAATGTAATTCATTCGACCATCATCACCCTGTAGCTTGAACACTTACAGGAGTAGGTTGCAGCAGAGGATGAAGGAAAAGAGGAGTTTGTCCCTCTCAAACAGAGAGCGACAGACGTTACAGTACAGGTTGTAGGTGAAGTGATCGATCAGGTTTTGAAGCCGCCTCTCCAGGATCTTTGACTTGTTACTGTAGAATAAAAGACAAAACACAGGAAGCTTCAGATGAACACAGACCAACTCCTAAAAGTTAATTAAGCCTATGCTAAAGGTTCATGTCATATGTCAGTGTGGAGTTTATCTGTCGGATCTTGCTGACTGAGTCTCTTGTCACTATTTCTTCTCACAGTCAAGTATGCTTAGAGTACAATGAAAAATATTCATTATGACCACAATTAATACTTGTGGTGTAACAGTAGAAAAATGCAGATTTCATGTGTGTGCAGGGCACATCTGCAGCTCCACAAATATTTTCACTCTGTCCTTCATCTGTCCTTCATCACAACGTGTCATGTCTTCTACCAGACAATAGGAATGATTTAGAGAGAATGACACCAGTTCAGGCATGTGTACCATAAGCATTGACACAAATCTCTTCTCAATCTGACGGAAAAAAACAGTTGCTGCATTAATCCCCCTCTTTGTTAAACGTGTGATTCCTGTGTGATATCCAAGCTTGTGTTTATGTACAACAGATGGAGATCATTTCTAAACAGCGGGTAGTCATAAAGTCTTGATTCGTTACCTTTTTTTGAGGACACTGCAGAATACAATTTATGTGTGTCACTCACCTGTCTTGTATGGAGTTAACGTAGAGGTTGACAAACCAGCTGAGAGAGTACTGGTACATGGGGTCTATGTTGGTCAGATCAGCAATGCTGAAGAACAGGATGGAGGAGTGCTTGGCAATGGCTCTGTAGCCCTCTCTAGACTCTGCTATCTTGATCTCCGTCTTCTCTGCAATCTGGGAAATATGTTAAACATTAGGACATTGGAATACCACACATCGGACTCATATTCACAATCCGGGTCTGGAGTTATTTGTGCATTGTCCACACCTGCTGCTTCTTGCTAATCTCATTGGACATGATCTTTGCTGAGTCTAGAATCTGAATAGCGCTCTCGTCCTCCAGGATATTTCCCTCGGAGGACTGCAGTGTCTCCAGGATATTCTCCTCGATTTCCTTCAGCTGCCTCTTATTGTCAGCTGACTGCAGGATAAGAGCGTTTCTCTCCTCTTCCAGTTCCGGCCTGTAGAGGAGATGAAGCAGAAACGATACTCTGAAGAAGTGATGCGAAGTATTGAAGTGGTATACCGGCGTGAATGTTTTATGAGCGATTACCTCTCCTTGGCAACTACAATCCCCAGCAGCTGGTCCTCCAAGCCCTCTGGGGTGATCATGAAATTGAGCAGGGACACCTTGGTGGCCAGTTCTGGTAGGTAGTGAGGGTTCCTCAGCTTAGTGGTGATGTAGAAACGGAAATCGCAGGAGTACTCGATCACAGTCTCCCCAAGCCTGATGCAATCCACACCGCCTGGGTGAAACAAATAGTTCCTTAAGTTCGAATTTTTTCAGCTGTAGCTTCACATTTAAATATCAATTGCTGTCATCTCACATTCACAGCACCTTGTTTGAAGGTTTGTTTGACCAGCAGTGACTCCAGCGAGGGGTCCAGCTCCTCTCCTACATTTTCCAGCAGCAGCGGTGTTCCAAATTGAACACAGTTCTCCAGAGTTCTCATGTAGTCCCTGTCTGTTAGCTTGATTACATTCAGGTTGTTGTCTTTCTCTGAATTCTTCACCCACTTGTTGGCCTGACCCTGAGGGTCAATCATCAGGGGCCTACAAGACCACAAGCATTAAAGAGACAGTTTACCCCAAAATCAAAAACATTCCTTTTACCTGTGGTGCTATTTATCAATCTAGATTGTTTTGGTGTTAATTGCCTAGTGTTGTAGAGATCAGCTGTCGGGATGTCTGCCTTCGCGCCAATATAATCGGACTACATGGCACAAAGTGCCAAAAAAATACATTTGAAAACTCAACAGCAATGTCTCTGTCCAGAAATCTGTAATCCACATAAGTTGTTGTGAGCAGTTTCATGCAGGAACCATGATTGAAAGACAACATGTGTTGGCTCACATCTTTTTGGAGAGAAGACATTTCTACGGCTGATATCTCTAAAACTAGGCAAGTTACTAAAAACAATATGTATATTTGATTTCTGGGTGAACTGTCCCTTTAAGAATTAGTTGAGTCTTAGGTTGAATTTTATATTTTTCTTTTCACATTTCACTTTCACATTTAACCAAAAACTGTATATTTTTCCCAAATGTATAAGCAGCAATTAGTAAATTAAACATTTCAGCAGTACAGACTCACCATCTACGTGAATTACTGACGATGACACCATTGTCGATGGAGAAAGAGTCACTAGGAAGGCCTGCGATGTTCCAAGCCCTGATCTTAATGGGATCTCCCAGAGTCTTACTGAGAGAGAAGTCGTCTGCTGATGGAATGTTCTTAGACTGGAGATATCAAGGTTGGTGAAAAGAAAGATAATAAGCAATTAAATACATCTGAACTCAAAGAAGGTGGCTTCAAAAAAGTCTGAATGAAGAACTGGAGGACTTGTACTTGGCAGAGTTTGGTCCATGACTTGGTGCAGTCCTGTCTGAAGCCGGCAGTGAAGGCCCCCAGGTAGGCGATGACCCCAGCGGAGATGAGAACATCTCCAGTCAGGTTATCATACGTGTTCTGCAGGTCATCGGCTGCCTTGGACCATCTAACGACGAGATTCATTCAGTTCGTGGCATATATTGTTTGTAGAAAATAATAACAGAACATTTGTGTGCATCATCCCGACCTGGTCTTCTCTCCGCCCAGACCACCGATGAGCTTCTCAGCCCTCTCCAACTTCCTGGCACACAAATCCACCTGGAACTCCAGCTGGGCCTTCTCCTCTGTCTTGTCCTCGAAGGTTTTCTGAAGGACGGCCAAGCGGACCTCGACCTCCTTTAGCTCAGCTCGCTTCTGGTCCAGCAGGCCCATGGTGGCAGCCAGGGACTCCTGCGCCTCCGCGAGGCTGGCCTTCTTTGGAGCCACGACCTTAAAACCAAACAGAGATCACAGAATGAATTGAAGCACACACACATGCATATATATTCAGGACCAGTCAAGAGAAACACGTCTATGCAGAGCCAGAAACACTGCACCTTTGCCACCCTGTCATACACCTCCATTGCTTTGATCCACTTGCACAGGCCCTCTGCTGCAGAGGAAGCTTTTGCCACAATACTGGGGTCAAAATCAGGATTCGTCATGTACTCACTACGGATTTTTTGCATCACAGGCAACTAATAAAAAGGAAAAGTAGAGGCGTAAGTCAGAGCAAAATACAAGTGGCATTTATTCTTTTTTTAAATAATATATTAAGAATGCATCTTTCCTGACACTTACTGGAATATTGTCCTTGTCATATTCTTTAAGATCTCGTAAAAAGTTCATGTCACTCAGTAGCTTCTTGCTTGGACCCCAGTAGTCTAAAACCTAAACAAAATAAAGAAAACGCATTACTCATCACGATATTACTAGAAGTTGCAATGTTAAAATATTCTCGATGGTCAATCGTGATTTCTTTATACGGCATTTTTTCATCTCAGTCTAACCTTTTTTCCAGTCCCAGCCGGGTCAGCTATCTTATCCGGCTTTATCGCCTTCATCACACACACGGCGGACATCACCAGCTTCACCCCCGAAGGAGGATTTTTCATCGACTTCACGATTGTGACGTCAGAGGGCTGAAATTCAAACAGGCAGCTCAATTTAATCAACCGTCTAAACTGCGGTGGTCTGAGTGGCTAAACTTGTCGCGGTGAAGCAGTGCTGCTGAACGGTGCTCACCTTCAACGTGTTCAAGGCCTCCAGGGCGGCCTCCAGGGCCGGGATGGCCTCGGCCAAGTCGCTCTCACACTCGTTCTTCAGAGCCTGAGCCTCATCGGCTTTTATGGTTGCCGCCTCCTCGTCAACACGCACAACTTTACTTTTGGCTTCCACCTCTACAGACTCCACTTCAATCACCTGAAAGTCATCACATCAAACAATTACATTCAGAATATTCATATGAGCTGTATAGGTCAGTCATTCCCATTTAAGCCACATGAGGGAGCCTGCATCTTCATATTGTGATGATTGTAGCTGACAAATAACATTGAATCTAATATGAAAGGCTAACGTACATTCTGTTTGTTTTACTGATGAGAGGTAGTAGCATTTTTAAAATGCATTTATTTGGTCTCCTTTATAAAGTATTTAACATGTGTATTTTTCAGTAACACATGCATAAAACAAAGTTGTGATTTATCAAACGTATATCCCTTCTAAATATGTGGTTTACTTGTTAAAGATTATATCAGGTCATGTGGAAATGGCAGTAAAAATGGTCAGGAACGTTCAATTAAGCACAAATTTGCTCTTCTTACGATTTATAGATAAGGCCTGAATTGGGAACATTATGGTCTATCATTTAATGTATTCACCTTCATCATTTTGTGGTTGTCTATCTTTGCCTGTTCCAGTTTGGGCTGCAGGTCTACAAGTTCCTTCTTCATCTCACCGACCTGCAAGGAAACATTGTGAAAATGACTTAAACGCAGCTATGCTGAACATTTTTAACAAAAAAAAAGTAGTCCTGCATGTACCTGAGATTCAGCGAAGGCTAGTTTATCCAGACCGTTGGTATACCTCTGTTTTGCTTTCATGACAGTTTCTCTCTTCTGAGTGAGTAGCAGACGGAAAGCTGCAATCAGCTCCAGGTAGGATGTGGGTGTCACGTAGTTATAGCGACCTAGCTCGGAGAGGAATCTGTAATGAAAATCAACAGTGTAATTAGGACTCATAATTTACCTCTGAATATACAAGTTATAAATAACCATGTCTTTTACCTCTGTGAGAGCTGCTTGGCAGACGTGTGGAATGTTTTGCAGATGGGTATGACCTCCTGCCTCTCGTTCTCACACATCTCCAGTGAGCCCAGGAAGGAGTTGGCTACTCGCTCAAGAGCCTCCTCTGGCCACGGCTGTCAGGGCAGAGAGAAGAAAGCACAGTGAAGATAGGGATAAAGACAGACTGCCCACACTGTTTAGTAAAGCATCTATCTAGAGCCCTACTCGCACAGTACAAGTATTACCCGGGGACATCTGGTAATTTGTAATAAGTGCGAGGGTCATATGTGATCTTAATCCTGTGTGAATCTGCCATGTCTGTAACCTGTCAAGAAAGAGGTCATGTGATGATATTAGTCACGTTCGAATCGGCATCTCTGTGATGTTTTTTTTTTCTTTTGGTGTTTTTTTTCTGGTCGAGAATCATGGAGGCTGCGTTGGCAATTATAAATAAACGTTTTGACAACATTTTGGGTGCAAATTCAAGAGGCTCATTTGCACCAGAGTAAGAGGTATTTGTGAGTATCATTTAAACATAATTGTAATAATAGTCCTCTCCAAATACTAAAGATGAAATACACACTATAAGCGATCATATATTCCCAATGCCTGTACAGCACCTGGAACCAGTCAATGGTGCAGCAGTTGATTAGAGATGGAAATTGGCGCAGGCGATTTCGAAATGCATTTCCAATCGGACTGAAGGCCACAACGATGTGAAGGTTCTCTCTACAGCGTGCCACGAAGAAGGCGAACAGAGTCAAAGGACTCAACTCCAAATTCTTATTGCCAGCCTGGGCAATGGTACGTACTGTCTAGAGAGGGAGACGGAGAGAGAGATGAAGTACATTAAACACACATGCGTGTGGCCTTTAAACAAGGTAAACATTGCTCTATATAAGGATAGGATATAAATACAGTTTGTGACGACCTACCTCCATGATCTCTTGCTTCTCGTCTATGGCGAACAGATTGGGCACCTCTCCTGTGTTCAGGACACTGTCCACGTCTTCCAGAAAAGCCTCATCTTTGACCTGAGCGTCAGTTAGCAAGAACACTGTCTTCTGACCTTTCACCCCAGCATTTTTCAGCAGCATCTAAAGTATAATTTAAAGCAAGGAGACAGGGTATTGTTAAAGTCTTCCACGGCTGTTTTGAAAATGCGGCAAGAATCATAAGCCAAGATCAGAATGGCACAAAAATAAGAAGAAGTGACACATCAGAATTACAGGACATAGAGGAGTATGTCCTAAACCTTGAGGCTGACCTTAAGGTCGTCTCTCCACTCAGTGATGCCATAGCTCTTAGAGATCTCAGGCTGGAACATGGCCATGTGGGCCATGGACGCGGCCAGACGGGTGATGGACTGGCGTCCGCTGCCTCCCACTCCCACTAGCAGGGCATTGCCTCCTGGCTGCTTCAACACACGGCTGATACGGGACAGGTGCTCCAGGACATAGCTACATAGTGAAGACATTTTTTAGATTCCATGCAAAGACAGAGTTATAAAAACACAATTTCATTAACTTACTGCACAAAGAGTCAACTCATTTGATTCATTCTAAGAATCAAACCCTCCATCTTTTAATGATTTTACCATTTAATAAAAAATAGGCTACAGCTAATATTTTAACAGTGCATGTATTTAGATTGACTCTATAATACCAAAGATGTTTACCGAAAGATGACAAGGTTCATACGATTCTTGTTTATCTGGTTGTATTCATCGAGACACGACTGCACCACTTGAGAAAAGCTTTCCATTGACGGAACCTCAGCGTACAAACGCTCATCATCCTCCAGGTCGGGGTTCATGTAGTCACCAAACAGAAGCTTCTGCATGTCTTCTTCAACCAGCTGAGAAAGGAAGAAAATGTATGGAACATATTAAAACATATAGATTTTACTAATCGTTTCATTGTCTCTAGTGTCCACCAGGGGGCGACTCCTCTGGTTGTATAGAAGTCTATGAGAAAATGACTCTACTTCTCTCTTGATTTATTACCTCAGTAACCATTGTAAACATGAGTTTATGGTCTCAATCTCTAGTTTCAAGTCTTCGTCAATACAGCATGATGTTCATTTAGTAAATTATGCTCCATTTAGAGTCAAACAGACCATAAATCAGGGTATGCTTTTCAGCGTTTGGTTTTACTTAGCTCCTCCTTCTCGTGTCACTTCTGGTTGCAAAAAAGCAAGATGGCGACGGCCAAAAAGCTGAACTGGAGGCTTCAAAATCGTATCTCACAAATAAATGTGTGACGTCACGGTGACTACGTCCACTTCTACAGTAATAACAGGCCAGAGCAGATCCTCTTCTTTCCTGCACTTCCTGACAAACTGTGAAAAATACTACAGCACTACAGCAAATGGAACTGAATCCCAACTTACTCTGCTGCTTTGCTTCAGGTGATCAAACACCTGGTCAAAGGACTCTTTGAAGTGATCTTTGAGGATGCTGTTCATCAGCTTGTAGAGCCATGCTCGATCGTTGTCATCCACCAGGCGGTCATAGTAGACGCGGAATACCTCATGGACAAACAGGCGTATCATAGTTTGTTTGTTCTCCAGTGAATCCTTCTTCAGCAGCAGGCAGCCTTGGACAACGCGTGAGAAGTCCCGCAGGTTGAAGGTGTAGTGGGACTTGGCGGGAGTTGGAAGCAGGTTCTCCACGGCTTTCTTATACACCTTTGGGAATTAAAACGCATACAAGTAAAGTATTAAAGCATTGGAAAACACAGGATATGACTGATAAGAGCATTTTGCGCATTCAGGAACAAACATTTCTTTAATTTAACAGTTTAACAGTTCATGTGCGTTTTCGGGGTGACTCACTTCCATTGTAGCTGTTACTATTTCGTTGCCAACGGTGAAATATTCCGGCGGGAATTCATTGTTTTTGAGATAGAATGCCACCACGCTGGAGAAGATGCGAACCATGGTGTCGTCACTGAAGGCGTTGATGCTAAAAATGTTGAAGTGCCGCAGGAAGCGTTGTGTCACAGCATTCCTGCCACCGCCGGGGGGGCCCATAGCTGAGATGAGCTGCAGGTCAACGAGCGAGATCCTGGAGGTATCCTTCAGGTCACACCTGCCAGAAAATAACGGTAAATGAATTACTCTAAAGCAGTAAACATACTCCTCTTCCTTTATTATCATTCTCTTATTTTGATATGAAATTGGCATCTAATAGTGGATGGGTTCACACCAGTTTCCATGGTCTATATACTGTCGAAGAAGCTCCACGGGAGGCTGCGCTCCAAACTGTTCCAGTGCAGGCATGTTCATGTCATCTACAAAGATGACACACTTCTTTCCCATGGGGGGCCCGAGCACGCCCTTCCTTCTCTTATCTAACCTGGACATGATGATATTCTGGAAGACGCAATTAATACAGAATCAACACATTTATTTCAAATGAAACGTGTGTCCTGTTTTGATTATTACAGTCTAATTATGTTTTCCTAGCGATCAAAAACTCTCTGCGCGGACATTCTTTCATCCCTGCTTCCTAAACGCTGACCTGAGTTTGGTTGGCGCTCGTGCGAGCTGAAAAATTGATAAAGAAGGGCAGATAGCGGTCTTTGTCCAGATTGTTCATCAGCTTTTCCTTCACATACACTGACTTCCCGGTGCCAGTCGGACCAACAAACAGGAGAGGCCTAAGGAGAGAAACAGTGGAAAGATTTTGAAAACAAAAATCTATTTTGTCAGATGAAAGGTAATAATACCAGGGCAACATAAATAAGGAACACTCTGTAGAATATATGGCAAATAATTTGTGTGTATCAGGGCCACTGTGACCCCCGAGAATACTAACACTCCGTATCTGATGCAGAGGTCCATGAGGTAGGTGTAGCGAACTGTGTCTATCGTGGGAACAATGATCTCCTGCACTTTGGTGTTTTTGTCCCCCAGGTTGACATTCTTGATGGCATCATTCCAGTGAACCCAGCGGCCTTTTCCTTTGAACTATTCAAGAGATTGCAGTGTGATTTACAGATTTTAAACAAAAATAAAGAATCCTCTGAGTGTCATTACACCACACCTCATAGAAGTAGTCATACACCAGCCCGTTCTCATCCATTGGACACTCCCATTTCCCCACAGAGGCGGGGATAGGGTGTTCGTCCGTCTTTCCAGACAGGGTCAGCCTGCAGAACTCATTAAACTTCTCTCTGCTGTCTGCATCACAGCTGCCACCCGTAGACCACACCAGGGAGAAGGCAAAAGCCGCCTGCAATCACAAAAGAATAAGAGGGGAGGTGCCATACAAACATATGATTTCACTGAAATGGAAAGTGCAAATACCAAAACTCAATAATTTGCATGGAGGTTTGTAAACATCCGTTCCAAAACAAGATTTTTGAATAAATATGGTTGTAATAGAATTCAAAAATGACAAATGATTAGTCCTTTTACCATGATCCAGGTGCGAATATTTTTATCATCAGGACTGATTTTCACAGGTTCAGTGAGCAGCATCTCAAACAGCCGACACAAGGACACCACGGTGTTACTGTTGCTAGTGGAAACAACTTCCTGTGAACAAAATCATAATCCGCCATGACAACACGTCTGTATTTTATATATAAATAAAAGTGCACGTCTAGATGTACCACAGATATTTGTTGTTGATGTTAGGTTGTTCCTGGGCCCGGGGGTTCCCTTACTCTGCAGTGTTTACGCAGCACCCTGAGGGCAGGCGGCACGAGCCAGTGGAAGAGCTCCAGCAGCAGGGAGCGGTTGACGGGGCTCTTCAGAGCATCGGGAAGATTGTTCATCCAGGAAATCACTAAGGGCTCCCAGCCCAACTGAGACGCCTCCATGTAGATCATACCACATCGACTGACTGTGGCAGGCTGCAGTGGAAGAAAACAACCGAAGGAAACCAAAAGAAGAACTTTTTATACAACATCCAATTACATCCTGTCAATCAGGCTAGGTACATTGTTAATTCCCATTGGTTCAAGCATTTTGTTACATAATAACTTAATAAATAATTCATTAAACTCCAAACCTCCAACTCACCGAGGCCTGTGATAGATCCATTGCTTCAAAAATCAGACTCATCTGATTGGACATTTGGATGATCTCACCACTCATCAGGCACAACTGTGGAGAAAGAGAGAAAAACTTAAAAAGGTGTGTGAAAAACAGATTAATAAAACTTATCACGCATATTTACTGTGCATTATGTACCTTTTTGTTGTCATCCAGCACAGTGTTCATGCTCTCAATCCACAGCGTATCTATGGGACCATCAAACACCACCCATTTGCGGTCTGGCGTCTCAGCCGATGCGAACTCACGAAATGTGTTGGCCACAATCCCATCTGTCCACTAATAATTAGGAAAAGGAAGAAGTAAAAAGATGACGAGAGGGCCTCCTGTTGTGTCCCAGATCTACATCAATACTGTAAATACACAGTATTTATCTGTGATGCAGAATGAACACAAGAGGCATAGGTTTACCTCATGGGAAACTAGGTCAAACTGTCCAAAGAGCTGTCCCATGGTGATGGACTTTGGGTTCAATGTCCTGAAGATGATCCTCTCCTCCTCACCGTACCCTCTCTCATTCATGAGAGTCAGCGTGTCAGCGAGAACGTGTAGCACTTTGGTCTTACCAGCAAAAGGCTCCCCCACCAGCATGAACCTGATACAATAAAACCTATATTTTCATGCAATATCAGATATTCCTTTCAGCCATATACTTTATAACTGTATGACTGGAAACATGCTAAACAGTACATCATAATATGATAACAGTGAAAGTGAAATACAACACACCCATGCCTGACTATCATCATCTCATATGTCTGGATCATCTTCTCTAAGAAGACCTGTGTTGGCTGTACATTGTGATTTTTACAGCACTCTTCAGCAGCCTCCAGAAACAGCTGCCAAGGATGTGAAAAAAAACCCATTGATTATAATTTACATGACAATATTAATAAATGCTCGGGTATTGTTAGACTTAGGACAAAAGAATAAGAAACGGATTCAATATATCTGACCTTATAGTCAGCCTCAGGAAGGGAGATGCCCGGGAACAAATCGCTGGTGATTCCATTGAACAGTGGAATATCATGGGAGAGAAACTTGGGCTCATTGACATCCTTTATGGACCTCAGGAGCTGGACATTATAACATGTGGAGAAAAGTGAGAAGTATATAATTAGGGCATACATTATAGAGTCTTTGTTATTATTATTTCCACCAGGAGGATAATGCAATTCTGTCATATGTGTCAACAGCTAATCTCACATTCTGCTGCAGCAAACCTCATAATATTTTGGATGGCCAGTTATGGCTGGATGCTCAAGGACCTCTCATGGTGACTCACACTTTCTCATAACACCTTTTATTGCCTGTTTTATACTGCAACTGACTTGTCACTCACAACTCTTAACCGGCCCGGCATATACAATGAGTTTGAGCCAATTGCCTGCATAAATCGTCGCTTGTTTTTTAGTTTGAATGAAGTGTGTTTTACGATGCTACATCACCGATTGTTAGTTGGCTCACTTTTATTGTTTTGGTGTGTTTGGCTAACTGACGGAACTACTAGTGCACACACCGCTGATTACACCGCGCAACTCAGCTGCTGCTACGCAGGCAGACAGCTAGGTGGGTTTAATTTGGCTTTTGGCAAGATTGTAAGAAATGTTTTATATGACAACTTTGAACCGAAAGCCTGCATACATTGCCCCTTGTTATTGAGTTTGAATGAAGTGTGTTTTAGGACGCCTTACAGCCCATTGGTGTCTGGACCGGGGGTTAGACAATTGTGGGTTGTATTCATTCAATCACACAATACAGAAGCAGACACACCTGGCGGATATCTGCACTCAACTGAGTGCACTTGTCTAGTTTAGCAAATATATTCATTTCAGCACAATTACCAGTATGTCCTCATTCTCATCAGGATACTTGAGCTTGAGGTTTCCTGCAGCCACAAGTACAGCTTTGACGGCCCTCATGCCATAATCATAATGGAACTGGGAGGAGAGCTGCTCGGAGCAGAGCCTGTAGGTCATCACAATCTTTACCGATAGTGGTTTGGCATTGAGGAAGCCATATGAATACAGAGAGATCTCTGCAATCAGTGCATAGTTGGGGACCATCATGGCCACTGTTCGGAACAACACCTACACCAGAGAAATGAAAGAAAAATTGGGTAGCGTAAATGTCGAACAGTCACACACTTCTTTCTATTATGTTACATTAAAATGAAGGGGTGTAAAAGCCATTGATTCAATACAGGGTACCATTTGATGATGAGCTGAGTACTGCAGTTATTGCAGAATAGACAATATCTGGAAATTGACATTGCCAACCTACAATGCCTGATAAATTATGTGTTCACTGATTACAGACCTTGAGGTTGTCTGGGAGTTCTGAGCGTCCTGCATAGCCAGGGTTCATTGTAATGGACACAAAGCAGTTGGGATTGAGTTTGAGCATGGTCCCGTCGAAGTCAAAGTACTCCAACTTCAGCTCGATGGCCCTCTGGATGCAGAGAACCTGCTGGGCCACTACAGACAGCACCTCCAGCTCAATGCGGTTGAACTCATCAAAGCATGCCCATGCACCCGATGAGGCCAGACCTTTAAAGAACTAGAGAGAAATTGCACCAAAAGATTGGTTAGAAAATTCTGTTTTTGCATTATATAGAATTAAATACATTCTTGCTGGTGTTACTTTGCCCATGGCGAGGTAATCCAGTCCGTCAGAACAGTTGAAGACCACACACTGCACAGCTAGAGCTTTGGCTAGATCCTTGGTGGTTTCTGTCTTTCCTGTTCCAGCTGGACCCTCAGGCGCACCACCCAAATTCAGGTAGAAAGCCCCGATCTAAAACAGAGGGGAAGCTTATGAATTGAATGTTGAAATACCTGATCACTCAGCGTTATTCCAATAAAAGAGCAATCATATTTAATAAGCAGGCCATGTGTCAGATATTTTACCAGGGTTCTGTAGCATCTGTCAGTCAGTGGGGTGATGACGAGACGCGGCGAGTTCCCCAGGTACTCGTAGGCGTACTTAACATCACAGTTGATGATGCGAACGCGAACATCATCATTGCTCCAGTAGTAACGAAGCTGGGCTAGCCACTGGAAGTCTGTTTCATTTGATACACCTGTTAAAAAAATGGAAAAAATTACTATTTCGATTTTTCAATTATGTGCTATTTCTAAACTAATACAAAGCTCTGTTACAGTTGACCCTGCATTCGGTGCCATGAGGTACCTTTCTCAATAAGCTCCGAGACCACATCCCTGGCATGGACGTCAATGGTGACCAGCGCTCCCAGTGTGATGCGTGTTTGTTTAGGCAGTTTCCCTCTCACCAGCTCCACAATGTCATTCAGCTGATTCTTGAGTTGTTCATAGTAGTTCTTTAAACCCTACAGAGAACAAAAGCCCAATAACTATCCGGCGATCCTGTTATGGTGTCAGGCTCATAAAAAGAAGAATTTAAGGCAGTTTATCAGGAGTGAGACACTGCTTTGTACCTCTACATTATACAAATAAAAAAATGTGTGCAGCTCTATTAATACTTCACAACTTAATTTTCTCATATTCATAAAAACAGGAAACATTATTTCCATTAATGAAGTTATAATTAGTAGTATTTGAAAAGCCAACAAAACAAGTCACATTTTCAGAGAAAAAGGTGTAAATCCCTACATCAGCTCCTGCTCTAATGGCTTCATGAACCTCCAGGGTCCAGAATATCTGGGAGGTGCAGAGCACCACCTGCCCAGGCCACTCCCTGACCCACTGGCTCCGTGCACTCTTAGCGTAGGCCTGTTGGCACAACCACACTCACTGACCCATTGATTTATGTTCACTCATCATATGATACACACACAACATGATGGTATTAGAGTCAACAAAGCATTACTGTGTATTATTTGAGGTATGGGAACAGTGATCTCACCACCCTGGACCGGGCTACTACATCTCGGACACTGCGGACCATCACATCCTCCACCTGCACCAGCCACTTCTCCACAGCTCCTTTGGCTTCAGACGTGGAGATGTCCTGGATGAGCTGAACACGCTCACCCTCGCTGCTGTACATGGCCTGGGTGGAGAACAGTATGCAATTCAATAAAGGACCATCAACCACGGTGTCGTGTAACAATAACAAAAATGTGTGACAGCCTTGCCTGGATATCCAGATTGGGTAGGAAGTCCAGTTTGGAAATACCCTCAAAGCACTTCTTCAGATGGGGTTGCACCCGCAGTGGGTCGTTGGTCTCAGACAGAATCTCCAGCATTTCATCGTTGGACAAGAAGAAGAACCTGGCGGCAGCATTGGTGGTCAGTATCAAAATCTGGGATAATAACTATGAATTTGGTCAAAAGAAACACTGCAATATGATTTGGTCTACCGTGGAAAGAAGAGACGCTTCTTTTCCAAATAGGCATTCAGTCCTTTCATGATGCTGTCCAGGAGGTTGTTAGAATCTTGCAGTTTCTCTAGCAAACCACTCAGCGAGGTTGCTGCCAGAATCTACAATTACGAATCATCAGTTACCACAAACTTCTTTTCGAGTAATCTGTCCAGCATCAATTTTTTTTCGTCGACTACCTTAGGGTCCTTAATGCAGTGCGTCATGACCTCTTTCCAGTTTTTGTCAACCGTTCTGAAAAGTTGCCCCTCTTCTGGAATCTGCTGCATGATGTCCTGAGAGGAGAAGATGGGCTCCAGATAAAGCCACTGGGCCTGCACCTTCAGCCATTCGTCTATGGTTTCCTGGATACGAAGCAGACGCTCCTCCCATTGCTGAGGTCACAGAACAAACAGATAAATCTCTGCAGGACTGGTAAAACTGCAAACTGAGAATTAAATCATTATCATTGGGTGGATAAACTCACTTTGATCTCTTTTTCAAAAGGTTTGACGAACGGTGAGCCCCTCATAGTCTGAGTCTTCACAATCTGGTCATCGAGCATAATCTGAATCTCGTCCAAAGAGGTCAGGATGGACACTCCGGTCTCCCTGTAAGGTTGATGGTGGAAAGAAATGCCATCCCAGACATGCACCATGGTTTGCATGGCCTTCTCCATGGAGAACTCCTACAGAGACACATAAGCGGGGTACATAGCATTCAGCACATCGATTTAGTATTACGTTTTTAGCAAACGCTGTAGAAGCAAACACAAATGTCAAAGGTCTTACTTTACTAGAAGCGACGCTAATGGACTCAAACTCTTCCAGGTAAGGGGCCAGGTTTTGTTTGAGAACTTTGCGTAGTGTCGTACCAGAGTCAGGAGTAAGGTCGTACCCCACTATCTCTGACATCTGATCCCAGTGGCGAGCTCTGATGCCTGGATTGCACAAGATGGACACTACGGGGATATGTTCCTGTTGGTGCAAACACGTTCAACATGCTGGTTTAGCATCAACAAGCAGGACTTCACTTACTGCAAGACCTTATAATGAGCCCCTTTGAGATGACAGTTAAATGTGATACCTTGAACTCTTTGATCTGCTCCATTACAGTGGAGCACAAGAGTACTGTGGGGCTTTCCTGCTTCCTTGGATCATCCTCACAAGGTTGTTGCCTAGTCTTCCCAGCAATCTTCTCCATCTCTTGCTCGGCCTTATTCTGCTTCTGTTGGAAAAACTTGAGCAACTTGAAGATCTCCCTAAAGAACTCGTCCACTTTTACTTCCATGCTCTCGCCATTCAGGTCCTGAAAGGAACCGTCCATCCATCTATTCACACAGAAGATAAAAAATGGTTATTAGGGGAAATGTTTCGATTGAAACACAACAAAGCACCAAGCTGATATCTGACCTGTTTTGTGTGCGCTGCCAGTTCAGCACAAGTCCAAACAGCTTCTGATACAATGAAATACTGGCTTTGATGACCTCAACTTCCGGGTAACATGTCTGGTCCCATTTGTAAAATAACTCTTCACTGTTAATGAAGATGATCTCCTCCTCAGCCTCCTGGAGAAGTTTCTGAACCGTTCTGACATCTGTTACATACTGAACCAAAAAGTGATGACAAGAGTATTATTTTCCATTGTACAGCTAGAAAACCACACTAAAATGAGGTTTTACGATGCTTTTCTACAAGATTATCTGAAAGTGCCAGTGTACCTGCTGCATCAACTCCATCTCAGAGCAAAGTGGGAACTCCTCAATCCTGCGTCCCAACTTCTCCAGCTGTACCATCAATCTTTCTCTTTGAGCGAGCAGCTCCTGCTCCCCTTTCTGCTTGGCCTTCTGCATCACCTAGAAAATGACATAGCCGTCCAGAATCAGGGCGTCCTTAAACAACAGCCATGATATACTGTGATCGGCAGACACAAGGGCATTACCTCATCACTTAGTTCAAAGATATCAAGGATTTTCTGCGGCCAGAGAAAGAGGGTCGTATTGAGCTCCAGATCCTCGGGCTCGATGATGTGGACATCCAGGATGTAGATCAGTCGACAGAAGGCTTCCTGTCACAACGCAATGTGGTAAAATGCTGTTAGAATTTATAAAAGATAACTAAGATCAAAATGCTTTAGTGTGAGATTCAAGTTATTCACCTTTATTTTTTCATTAAGTTCTGTGATACCCTTTGTCTTAGTGAAATGAATGCAATCAATGATCTGGGTCATGTCTTCTGTACGTTCTGGTACTTTCAGAACGTTCTTGCTGATGGTTTCAAATTCAGAGCAGATCCTTTGAACAGACACAAGAAGAATTGTGAGAAGAAACAGCCTTTTAAACGCAGACAGTCGTTTTAAAGGTGCAGTGTGTAGGATTTGGCGACATCTAGCAGTGAGGTTGCAGATTGCAACCAACTGAAACTTGTGCCAATTGTGTAGAAGAAGAGTGTTTGGTTTATCAAATCTGTTCTACTGTAGAAACTGTAGAAACACGGCAACCGGCTCCGTGAAGAGGACCGGCTCCATATGTAGAAATAAACAAAAACACAACGATTCATATTTCCAGGTGATCATGCACTAAAGAAAATAAACTTATTAATATTGCATTCCATTTCTGGCAATAGATCTCCCTAAATGCTGTACACTGCTCCTTTAAAGAGTGCCACAAGAAGTGACTCACTGTAGATTTAGCTCCCGGTGGCTGGCGATCACTTTCTTCACAAGTATTTCAGCATAGTTTTGGGCTTTGTTGGCCAGCCCCAGTTTCAGCTCTTCACAGTCCAGATGGACCATCGAGAAGTGGGCTCTTGCTGGAAGGCTGATAATCTCCTTCGACAGAACACGAAACTCCTCCACTTGCTGTAAAAAGCAGTGAGATTACACATCGACAGTCATCCGACGAACTCATAACAAGGCAAGAATAGATCTATAATGTATGCGGCATTACTTAAAACTTCATGATTTGTTACCTTAGTGTACTCATCAAAAGAGTGCTCCTCTTCCATGAACTTCTCCACTCTGGCCTGTGCCGTTCCATTGACAAGCCAGTCATAGTTGTCAACTGCAAAATAAAGCAAAAAACAAAGTCAGGAATAAATGGAAATAGAATTAACGGGGTGATGATAGGGAATTATTGGATTATAAAACATCACCATAGCTCTGGAAGTGTTTGTCAGCTTCCTCTAGATTCTTGCACACAGCGGTCTTCACGGTGACCCGAGCCCAAGCGAGGATGTGATCAGCCATCTTGGCATCCACAAACAAAGGCACATCTTGTGCCAGCCATGAAGGGATCGTCTGCACCTTCTGTGGGGCGATGTCATAGATATCAATACCAGCTCAACATATTTTGATTTTTTACATGAACTGGTCATGAAGTGGTAATTTTCCTTGAAATGGCTTTCACACATGACCTCACCTGCAGTGTGTTTGTGATGGCATTAAGAATCTCAAAAACAGAAGCTTCCAGATCTTGTAAGGTGGGATAAATTTCCATCTTTTCATCATCGAATGTCAAGGCCATACGAAAGAGGGGCAAACGGTGGCGATTGCTTGGATCAAACAGATTGACGAACTCCTCTACACTTCTCTGAAGCAAGGATTTCAACTGGGAATTAAAAAAGAAAAATGCCCATGAGTCTAAATTAGCAATCAAGGAACGTACATACAAATAATGCTACAGTAGCCATGCATTTCATTAAAAAAGCAACATGCCATATAAATGAAGTACCAAACAAATCTTCTGTGATGGCTACATTTTGACATGCTGCTTGTACAAATCACTAAGGAGATATACAACAAGCTATAAATGCACATAGAGTGATGATATTATAGCTCACAATCTTGCTTCACCAATTCAATTTGCTTGATATGCAGCTGAAAACACAAACCTTAATAGGTTTGAATTGTTGACGTGTCTCTTAGTGTTTTATCTATTTTTTAATATGTTTTTGTTGTGTAGAAAAGAGATTACAGAACCGGTTCAGACCAGTACACGAACACAAAAACAACTAAAAGAGATGATTCAAGGTAAGACAAAGACAGACGACAAAAACAAATGGGACAAAGGCAAACTGAGGAGTATAACATGTGAACTGTGTGTGTGTGTGTGTGTGTGTGTGCCCATTTTACGTGTGATCAGGATAGAATTATATGAGGCTATAGGTGGAAATATGGGACACATATACTGTATATCTACAAATAAATACATATATACTATACATCTCTTAGTGTTTCTTAATGTATGTCTCTAATAACTGACATTTTAACATAATTCACAAGTACTGTTTTTGATTCAGTAATGAGTGAAACAACCTTAATTTAAATTCCTTTAAATGGTTCACTATGACTCAAGCCAGCATCCTCTCACCTGATTGGAGATGAGGGTGGACACACAGTCAAAGAAGGACTCCAGTTTCTCCTCTTTAACTCCCCTCAGTGTTTCTTTGCTCGTTAATACGTGGATGACTTTGGGAAACCAGGTGTTCATGATACGATCTTCTGTCCTCTTACACTCCATGGCCATTTTATTCTGCAGGCTCTTACAGTCCACGGGTCCTGAAGCACTGGAGCTAAAATCAAAACCAAAAAGAAATTTGAGCAAATCTTCTCATGAAGAAAAAAAAAGTAGTCGTGCGGTAATTTCAGCAGCGCCATGATGCATTCCTGGTGTCTTTCCTAACCTGAATCCTGAAAGATCAACCAGGACCAGTGGAGAAAACGTCCTGTTGCCAATATCCAAGACGGTTTGCATGACCGGATGAAGAATGTGCAAATTGGTTTTCATCATCTTGCGGCTTCTGATAAAGCTCTCGTGTGATGATTGGTTGAAATCAAGAATTCTGGGAAAGATTGGAAATGTAACTTACAAAAGGGCATTAAAAAAAAAAATACCAACTATTTGGTTATCGTGGATAAATCACTCACTTTGGTTGGGCATCTGTCTGTTTGTCTGAGACAGGACCTTCTGGATGCTTTAGTACTGTGTCCACTGAAGGAAGTGAATATGGCATAATGAGACATGGTTCACCTGAAGTCTACATGTACTCTGAGAGCATAGACATAGACACAAATAACTGCCAGTTACCCGTGTGCTTGACAATCACATTGTGGAAGTTGTCGCTGACTTCCTTGCAGAGCTCCTGCAGCAGCTTATTTGTGTCAGGGCCCTCTGTTAGCTTGGGCGACACTCGGGCAACGATGGAGTCCATCCACTGTGGCTGGATTGGAGCGAATGGGCGGCTCTCTACACACCGCTTCAGGAACGTGTAGTTCATCTGAAAATGGGACCACAAATTAAATTGGAGACACCTGACATGCATAGAGATTAAGTAAGGTTTAGTCTCTTCACAGGTCAAAATAAAAACACATCTTACCCTACGCTTCCGCTCCTCGCTAAGCATCTGAAAAGGAAGTATTGAAATTATATTGTGCAATATTTGTACATACATTGATATTTAAATTGTGTGCACATGTAGAACGCTGTCATACATACAGAAGGTGGGAACTGTGGTTCTGGTGACTGTCTGTGCACTGCTCCCCTCTCTTTGCTCTGTCTGTAAGCCTCCATCGCTCTAGACACCCTGAAATAGTTCAGTCAACAAACTGTCACATTGCATGGAAACTCAACGGCCTATACTTAATTATTAACTGCCTAAATGACATGCTGGGATCACTCTCTTATGGGCATGGCTATCATTGAGGTACTGACAGAAAAACAACAACAGCATACAATATCATCCGGAGCTGCCTTTGCTGCACTCTGCTCCTCGTTCTGTGCCTCAGCAGTTTCTTTTGGACCGCTATCTTCTCCGCTATCTCCTCCATCGTCTGCTCCATCGCTGCGGCGGTCGGTCCCACCTCGCCCCGGTCCAGCTGCGTACCTGCAATCGGGGGCAGGACTGGAAACTTCGACATGCACCCCTTCTCTGCTGTGAGGTGCTCTGAGGTGGCCATCTCTGGCAACACGCCACTGAAAACAACCAGAGGCACAAAAAAATAAACACTAACATCTTGCCACATTTGACACCGAACAAGCCAATGTACCAGTTGTACCCACATTTATAAAGTTTCATTTAAATGTCAGCGAATAAAAAACAGGCTAGCTATCGGTTTACCTGTTCGTTCATGCAATATCTCCTTGCTGTGAGTAACTGGCTGACAGCTAATAATTTAAACTGTATTCAATTTAACCTGTGAACGGACTTCTGGGACTAAAGTTAACGCCGTCGTTTCCATAGCAGCAACAGTAAACATGGTAGCCATGGGAGGGAGGCGGGGCTTTGTCGTGTTTATTTAAACTGAGGTTCATTAAGTAGACCAGCAATAAATACAGGCCCAATACAGGCCGACACATTCATTATATAATATAGTGATTCAAAAATAGTTTAATGCTAGATAGAGACATGTATTAATAATGTCTCTTTGCAATAGGAAATCCAATTTTCATCCAAGTTTTTATCAAATAAAAAAGGAAAAGGGCAACATCACAAGATTATATAT
>NW_022280035.1:1054184-1072186 GCF_004355925.1 Anarrhichthys ocellatus | reverse complement strand
TGTGTGTGTGTGTGTGTGTGTGTGTATCATACTTGTTTATTATAAACATACAGGGCATACAAAGAACTTGCACTTAAATTAAATTACAGCATCTATTGTGACAAGGCCATAAAAACAACAACCCAAATTTAAAAGGAGTACATTTTAACTGAATCATTTAGATTTAGGGTTTTGTTATTTATTTTTTTAATCACAAATCTAGGGGCCAAACGTGTATGGTTATGGGTGGTTTGCATTCTTCAGCAGCCCACCTAAGTGTAATTTCTTTGTTTGATGATAAAAATGTGAAATACACTTGTTCTCTGTTGTCCTTTGAGGAGGTTCTAGGGTCGGTGGAGTTCCTCCGCTAACTAAATCTACAGTTTGGTCTATTGCATGTTTCCACCAGTAGAGGTCACTTTTGTTCTAGCTGGTAGCTGTGCTGTAGTTCTAGTTTTTAAACTGAATTGTTTTTTATCCGATGTCAAAAAAAACACTCATTTAATGTTCAAAAACGTTTACCCGAGTAGTAAGAATAATATCAATCCATGTGGATGATTTAAAAATACATTTTATGGCCATAATAAGCAATGTAAAATCATAGTTCTCAAAGACTACAATACCTTTGACTCACTGTGGGGGGCGGCAGAGCGTACTTCCCGGGTAGTTTACCGGAAGTGGACGAGAGGAAGAAGAAGAAGAAGAATAACAGACTCTCCTTCGCTAGCAAGCTAGCTGCTGCTGGGAAGTAGCGTCAACAATTTCAGGTATTGTGAATTTTACAATCATAATACTAGTCTAAAACTGAATATACACGTAGATAGAAGACAACAAACCAGAATAGCACTCTTCCCCGATGTGTGTATTCGATATAAGTGCACCGAAAGCGGGACGTTGTCTTTGTTTTGATTCGTGTTGACGAAAGTCAGGCTTCAATGTTGTGTTTTTCACCGAAGGCCCAAACTGTTGTGACTTCTCTCAAACCGAGTAGCTAATTCCCAAAAACGTTGTTACGTCATGTTACGTAGCTTAAAAAATAATTTATGTCTACTCACACGATACCATTGTTTATCTACTCGTTGAAGGATATTATCATAATGAGTTATGCGGAGAAACAGGACGACATAACGAGGGAAGAGTGGATGGAAAAACTCAACAATGTCCATATACAGAGAGCTGATATGAACAGGCTCATTATGAACTACCTGGTCACAGGTGAAGTACCCATTTATTTAAACATTATTAGTCAAAGTTTACTCTCTGTTTGTTTGCTTGAATGTGGAAATGTGTTCTGTTTAACAGAGGGCTTCAAGGAGGCCGCGGAGAAGTTCAGGATGGAGTCTGGAATAGAGCCCAGTGTCGACTTGGACTCCCTAGATGAACGGATTAAGATCAGAGAGATGATCCTGAAGGGACAGATCCAGGACGCCATTGCACTGATCAACAGTCTGCACCCAGAACTGCTGGATACTAACCGTTACCTCTACTTCCACCTACAGGTAACATACAACACACTGCCTCCCAAGTTTTCAGAAGTCCAGGTTTTTGCACTTCTATCGATCTCATTTCCACTTCTGTTATTTTCACTTCCCTGTTGCACCCTTTTGCGTTTGCAGCAGCAGCATCTGATCGAGCTGATCCGTTTGAGGGAGACCGAAGCTGCCCTCGAATTTGCCCAGTTGCAGTTAGCGGAGCAGGGGGAGGAGAGCCGGGAATGTCTTACCGAGATGGAGAGGACACTGGCGTTGCTGGCTTTTGACAACCCAGAGGATTCGCCTTTTGGAGATCTGCTCAATATGATGCAGAGACAAAAGGTACGCTTGGAGCCTATCAGTAAAGCTCATCACTGGCGTGTCTTGCACTTGACTTCTTATTGGAATCAGTTTAAACTGCTACCTGTAATTCATGATTATCCCACAACAAAGGTTTTCTGTGTCATCCGAACACAGTTCAATGTTAGTGCTGCAGAATGTTTCAGACAAATTCCGCATATTTCTTACCCAATTTTCAAATGAATTATATATGAATTACTTGATTTGTGTGTGTATTTTCGGGTGCTCTCTGCGTGTGATCCACTGAAGGTATACAAAGCGATCACACGTCTGTGTCCTTGTCCCTCAGGTGTGGAGTGAAGTGAATCAGTGCGTGCTAGACTATGAAAACAGAGAGTCAACACCCAAGCTGGCCAAGCTCCTGAAGCTACTGCTGTGGGCTCAAAATGAACTCGACCAAAAGAAAGTGAAGTATCCCAAAATGACAGACCTCAGCAAGGGAACCATCGAAGACCCAAAATAAGGACCCCCAGTGAAAACATACATCATCATTACAACAAATGGACACATTTCCTTTATCTATTTATACCCCGACAAACTGACTCATACAGAGTACAACCTTTTCTTCTTTTTGTAAGGGTTGCTTTTTTGATACTTTAATAACTTAGAACATGTAAACTGGATTGATGGCATTTTAAAATGACTTCTCACACTAAAGTAACATGCAGACCATTATTATAATTTACATATTTGTTTATGTAGAATTAGTATATTTCAGCTACACTAGTTTTTCTGTCTGTTGGCAGGGAAAGTTGTCTGCGTAGGAGGGTGTGAATAAAGCCTAAATTAGGCTGTCACTTTCTGTTTGCGACCAGTTTGATGTTCAGGAGAAATGGTTGGCTCGGTGTTCCTCAAATACACAAACTTTTACCGTACATCCAAACACACACACACATTTCAGCTGGTAGTTTTCAGCTGGTAGTTTTCAGCTGGTAGTCTTATGTGACGGCATTGGCCAAAACAAGACACTTGAGATCTTTGGAACTACTGTGACTTTGAAAGTTTGAGTTCAGCTTAAGAAACGTGCCGCATTATTGCTTGAGACATTATAAAAAGATGCAAACATAGACTGGAACCAAGAGAAGAGAACGTTTCTAGCTATACATCACGGTAGCAGTTAACAAGTGGGACAAGGAAGGATTCCTGGAATGTTAAAAAAGCTCAGAGGCAGCCTCAGTTTCATACAGTTCTAAGATATCAGATATTAAAAGATGTGAATGAATAAATCTCTGTCCACAGACATGGAGACACTTATACAGATAGATTATTAATGTGTATGGAATAAGTAGCTCTTTTGCTAAATTTGATGTGCTTTTTTTTTTGGCTCCGATATTGTTTTGCAATAAAAGTGACATTTTAAACAGCGCAAGTCATAAAAAATTAAACGCTTGCAGTGTTTTTAATTCTGGAATTCTCATAAAAAGTGGTGCATGTACTCAAGTACTGCATAGTTATGAAGTACATTTACCTGAGTGTCCATTTGATGGTATTTAACATTTCTACTACACTTCCTTTGAGAGAGAAATATTGTACAATTAACTCCACTGCAATTTTCTGACACTTTACAGATGACAAAGATTCACAAATAGGTATCCATTTATCTTATATGATGCAGTAGATTAAACTAGTCACCTAGTTACCTAAGTGGTTAAACTAAGCTCCAGCCAACAATACAAACTGCTGCTTAGCATTTTACTGTATTTGTTGGTTGAGGTGGAGCTAACTTTACTTCCAGTTGTATCATGTTAGTGCATCATATTTTACGAGTTCATCACATGTTTTGTATATAAAGTTTACCTGTAAAATAGTGACTAAAGGTTAACATTTACAGTTGATCACTTTTACTTTCAACCCTTTACTTTAACATCACAAAGTACAGAGAATCTTAACTTGTACAAATCAACTAATAACTTATGATATAGTATTAGAGGTAAAGCTACCCAGCAGTATGTGTATCATTCATATAAGCTCCACTTTTAAGTTTTTTTCTGCCACTGTATTAAATATGTTTCTTATAATGGGAAATGAGTAATTATCCAGAAATGGGCAATTTTGCATAGTGAGTACTTTTACTTTTTGGTGTATTTTGATGCTTAATAATACTTTTACTGAGGTAACATTTTAACTGCAGGACTTTAACTGTACATAGTGCAACTTTTACTGAAATATCCGAGTACTTCTTACGCCGCTGTGTATTAAATATGTAACTTATAATTGAGTATTTATCCTTGTGGTGCTACTACAAATGGGCAATTGTGCACACTAAGTACTTTTACTTTTTGGATTTTAACTGCAGGACTTTAACTCGTTTTTACACGAGTACATATTGCAACTTTTTTACTGAAATATCGGAGTACTTCCGCCACCGTGTATTAAATGCATTCCTTATAATGGAGTGAGTAACCCACCCCCACCAACCCAGAGGATGAGCGAGCAGCTAAAAGTTGTGCAGAATGCAGAGTATTATGTAACTCAAGCAGCCAGAGGCGGACGGGCCGTTTTAAACATCCTTGAGGGGCCACTGCGGTCAGGTGGAGCAGCGGTACATCCTGGTGCTCAAACGATGCTCCCGTAGACCTCACTGTGTTACATATGTTTCTATTTGCACCGTCATGATTGGAGCCGGTGACCGGAGCCAGGCGTCTTCCTCCGGAGGTTTCTTTGGGGGATGACACTGAGTCGGCAGACTAGACAGTTGAGACCCGTTTAGAAGATCATTAACCCTACCGATCACCAGGAGAACTGCGGAGTGAGGAGGCTGGAGAGAGAGAGAGAGAGAGAGAGAGAAATCTGACACGTGGATTACTCCTCGAGAAAAAAACACACACTCCCTCCTCCAGAACCTCAGTTCCGTGATCATCGCCTGCCTGACAGTCCAGTCGTGCTGGTTATGGATCAGAGTTTCTTGTTAAGGTATGGTTAGGATTCCGCAAACACTCATATGAGGTCTTAACGTTTACTTTTACTGACTTGATCGAACCCGGAAAGAGATCGAAAGGAAATCAGCCGAAGCGGTTGAAAGGAAGGAAGGAAGGAGGACTACCGTTAACTCGCGCTGAATGGCAGTTATTCAAAAATATGGCAAGAAACATAGTCCAGATTTGGTCTGTTACAAGGAAAGCCACCCGTCCGACAAGGTCGGAGCTCCTGGGTGTCAGAAGAAGTGGAACGAACACAACAACACCTGGTCCAGGTAACGCGTTTAACCTTCATATTGACAAACGTTCAACTGTGCTGCTTGTTCCTGGTTAACGGCAACGTTACAAACGACCCCAGAGGAGAGCGATTAACTGACATTCATAATGATACTTTCAGCAACTCTTTGTCCTATAACGCTTCATGTGCCGCATCAGGAATATTGACTATTGACTATGTAACGTTAAAGTACCTCAACGTGTCGTGGTGGTAAAACATGACACGTATCACATTTTGCTGGGTGAGTTAAGATGAAGATGTGGAGCCACAACGTATCGATCGAGCGGCTGGTGAAGAAGGAAGTAGACTAAGCGGTGCTTCCTTAATGGAAAATAAATGGTCGATCATAAAATATCATTCACTTATTATATATGGTTTTGACACCATACTGCATGAATCCCCTGTAGACTCAACTAAACCATAACTCTTAAACTTAACACTGATGGAGATACACTTTTAGAAGTTAGGGTTCCAAACGGCTTAAAGGGCCGAGGCTCTCACCTTTCTTCTGAATAACCTTATTTGAAGAAATAGGTGGTTTTCAGGGGTTCTTTTGTAAGATTAGGGGGTACCCATTAAGAACCCAATTCATCCAAAGAACCCCTTTAGGAAGAAAGAGTTCTTCAAGGATTGATTAAAGCTTGGGTGTTAAAAGATAACGCACACAGACCCCAAAAACTGATTGTCAGCCATGATTGTTGTGGGTACATCATTTCTAAGTGAAACCCTTGGAATATAAAAGAGTTCTCTGTAGAACCCCCTGGGTGGGTTCTTGTTAGCACCCTTAGGTGGAGGAAATATTCTGGGTAGAACCTCAGAGATGGTTTTGGGTGGAATCGTCACACCATACTAGGGTTCTCTGTAATATCCTCTCAGAGATGGTTCTAGGTATACGGTTCTAGGCCTTTATGTTGGGTTCTGCCATGAGGACAAACTGAATAACCCTTTATGACTTTAGTTAGCAGCTTTATTTCTGAGAGTATAGAAGCCACTTTGACTCATGTTGAATGTACTTATTAGATAAGTGATCATGTGGTCTTTTGTCAAAAGGTTTGTCCCCCAAATGTCTGGTTCAGTACGTTGTGCTCCCCCCCCCCACAGGCCAGAGGCGAGGGTATGGACGGTGGTGCTGCTGCTCGGGACGTGCCTCCTCTACTGCGCCCGCGTGGCGATGCCCATCTGTGCCTTCAGCATGGCGGAGCAGTTCAACTGGACCAAGAGGGAGTCCGGCATGGTGCTGGGCAGCTTCTTCTGGGGCTACTGCTTCACCCAAGTGTTCGGGGGCTACGTCAGCGACCGGTGGGGAACAATAGTCCTGTTGTGACATGACATTGGCCTCTGTGAAAACTGAGTCTCTTGGTGTCTACAGTACACAGATGTGTCATGAATGCTGACTGTGGCATTTAATTGCCACCTGTTTTAGCTTCCTGCTCATCGTATTATTTGCATTGCAGTGACGCAAACAGTCCGTTTGTGTTTGCTCAGACTGCACAGATGATCCAGTTACATAAAGCTGGATGTTTTCCTTTGTATATTATCATGTTGTTAGCTCTTAAATTGCTTGCAGTGACATAATAAACAGATAGGAGTTGCATTCACTACAGAACCGTCACACCAAAGTTCCTCAAAATGTATCCGTTTGACTTTGCAGAGTTATTTTCTCTAGTGTTTGCACAAAGTTGTGCCAACTCTCACCTCCTTTAGCTGAAAAAAGCCGCTCTCTGAGCAGGCGGAAGTTAAAGCTGATACAGACTGTGTTCATTTATACTCTGTGTCCTCAGGGTTGGAGGTGAGAAGGTCCTCCTGCTGTCTGCAGCAGCCTGGGGGTCGATGACCGCCTTCACCCCGATCCTGGCCCACTTCTGCTCCCAGCCGATCCTCTCCATGACGCTGGCCCGCTTCCTCATGGGCTTGTTGCAAGGTGAGATGGACGCACAGTCTGGACCGAGGTCTGGCGTAATTATTCTACTTATTAAGTTTGTTTGCCTGTGTTATGAAATAAGTTAAAGGCAGACAACATAAAAAAGAGATGCATATTAAAGTCAGTGTCGTCTGAGTGATTGTTTTTCTCTAAAAGTACATTTTTAGGTACTTTTTTTTATGCAGTGAGGCCTGAAATCCTGTTGCATTTCATCAACAGAAGAAAAGAATGATTCATTTATTTATTGAGTAACCATATGCCATTTATAGACCCCTGTGACGAGTATGAATTCCAACATGTTTAGTGTGTGGCATCTTTCCTTTGTTTGTTTATCTGGGGCAGAACAATCCTTTACATCATGCATTGGTGTAGTGATTAGGGCGTGTTTGTAACTGGGCTTTGGCAGCAAGATCTTGTTACAAAACTAAAGCAGGACGTTTATCAGCACCTGTCAAACGTATTTGCTGTGTAATTCACACTGGCTCACATTTGTGTTTAGCCTTTTATTGCCTCGTTTATTCCTCTTTCGAGTTTCGCTCTAAACGTTAAAACCCAATTCTGTTTTTTGTGTCCTGATTTTAGGGGTTCATTACCCTTCCCTGGCGAGCCTGTGCTCTCAAAAGGTGGTGGAGAGCGAGAGAGGCTTCCTCATGAGCACCGTGGGTAGCGGCTCCTACCTGGGGTGAGTCATAAAGGGTTGGTAAAGAGACGTGTGTTTCTTCTTTGAAAATCACTGTTGCAAAAGAGGATTTGAAAGCTGCATTAAGTCTGACTCACCTTGTTCAGCCTGCATTCTCCTCCCCTTCCACTGTCTCTTTTACCAGGCCACCGCGGTTAGCACAGCCCCAAGTCGATTGTGATTGGTTTAAAAAGATACAAACAAGCCAGAGTGGTTTTTTTCCTCCCCTCTACCAGAGTGTTAATGTGTGGAGTCAGACCTCTCTTTAGTGCTGACACGGCGCTGTGGAGATAGGTTATGACTATGTGAGACTTATTGTGATATATGCAATATGGTGAATTTATTGTCTATATGCAGGCGGCAACCTCCTGGTCTGAAAGTTGAAGTGTCTCAAAGCTGCATTCTCTCTAGTGTCCACCAGGGGGCGTCTCCTCTGGTTGTATAGAAGTCTATGAGAAAATGACTCTACTTCTCTCTTGATTTATTACCTCAGTAAACATTGTAAACATGAGTTTATGGTTTCACTCTCTAGTTTCAAGTCTTCTTCAATACAGCAGGATGTTCATTTAGTAAATGATGGTCCATTTAGAGTCAAACAGACCATAAAGCAGAGTATGCTTTAGGGGCGGGGCTACCTTGGTGATTTACAGGTTGGTAACACTGCGTTGTCTGGTCTGGGAGTTGTATTCACTTGATATTTTTAATTGTAACATTTTTGGTAGCTTAAAAATGTCTTATCCAGCGTTCGGTTGTACTTAGCTCCGCCCTCTTGTGTCACTTTCGGTTGCAAAAAAACAAAACCCACCAAAGGGTGACGTCACCTCTTATATACAGGCTGTGTATATGCAGATGTTGGACATATTTTACCTGAACATCCTGATATTTGTTTGCATTTCAAAATTTCAGCTCGTCGAGTACTTTACGACGTTCCGACATCTCGTGGCCAGGGTGTGTTTGTTTGACTTGTCATGTCTTGTGACCTTTTTCTTTCTCAGCACTCTGGTGATCGGAGGGGCCGGCTCCCTCATGCTGGACCTGTACGGCTGGCAGAGTGTGTTCTATGTGTCCGGTCTGCTCTCCGTCCTGTGGGCCTACTGCATGTGGAAATATCTGCTCAAAGGAGAAGGCAAGGGGAGCCCTTTAATGAATCCTGTAGCTGCTTATTTGTGTTTAAGGAGTCTGTGTCCCTCTTTGTATTGCTCACATGCTTGTGTTCATGTGCGTCTTGCAGGGCCTATCATCACCCTGGAGTCCCTGGGTGGGTCCCAGTCCAAACTGTCCAAAAGACACTGGTTAAGGCTCCTTAAGCAACCTGCAGTCTGGTGAGATAAAGATGAAGGAAGTGTTTGTGGGGGGGGGGGGGGGGTGTTTGTGCAAGCCTCTGTGTGTATGTGTGTAGAATGTATCTCTGCCTTGACAGATCATAAATTAGTACGGAGGTCTCTGTGAGAGAACTTTCTGTAGACTAATGTCCAGCTTTTAGAAGTACCAGATTTTAGAAAGCCTCTGGATGCCTCGTTCATATTCATGCATTATGTATTCTTCATGCTTTCAACCACATGCTACTTGCCTTTAAGGGGAGACCCTACAGGTGAATTGGGTAAAAACCAAAAATCAATCACTTACTTACTTACTTAGAAAATACTGTCAACCGCCATAAAGAAATCTATTTTCGCCATGTATTTTTGAATAAAATGTTGTATGAATCAGGCTATGAATGATATATGAACAAACCCCTCTGTGAAAACCTTCAGAATATAGAGAGGAATGAGAGAGTCTGAGAAACAGCCTTTAAAGAAATGTTTTGTAACATGACAGACATTTTCTATACATCGCTACAGGTGAATAGGATAAAAAAAATTAACCAATAGACGCCAACATGAAACTTCACCAGTTGATTACTGACATTAAGTCAATAACTGTTTGTATTACAAGTTTTCTGAAATGTAATGTTTAAATATGAAAATGAGGCATTGTCCAATGGTAGGTTTTGGTGAATTTAGGAGAAATCTACAGACGCAGGTAGTGAAATAAACACTTTAATGTTTATTTTGGATGTTATGGAAGCAAAATAACCCAAAATCTATATTGACCAGTGCGTGAAAAACAATGTTTTGGCCTACAGGTGTCTCCCCTTAACACAAGCTTCTGTCAAATCATGAGACGTTGCTCAAAGACACGGGACATTGTCTTTGTTAACACTGAACGACCTTTGGTATACCTACAGTATGTTTACATTCTATGCACTCATTGTGTCTGTTTCTCTCTCTTCCTTCAGCGCTGTGATCGTTACTCACCTTTGCACAGCGAGCACCTTCTTCACTCTTCTGTCATGGCTGCCCACATTCTTTAAAGACACGTTCCCCGATGCCAAGGTAACCAGGCTACTTGTTTGATCGCACGTTTGACCCCGAGGTAAAATGAATGACTCGGGGAAAACAATCACGAGGGATCAAATCAAGAAAGACTAAGCACGGCAGTGCTTTGAGCTAAATGCTAATGCCTGCATGCCAACATGCTCACAACAGCTAGCAGCTAACAGTTATAACGTTAACCATCTTAGCTTAGCCTGTTTGCATGCTAACGGCAATGCTAAGACTTCCGTAATTATTGTAATTTAAACCGAGATCTTTTCCGAAAACTAACTACGGTTGTTTCCTGTGAAGACTGAAGTTTATTTTGAAAAGACTGTATCCACGCAACGAGCACATATTGACTCTTTCAAACACACAAAACAATGAGAACTCTCTCGTGGGGTATCGCAGGAACCATTTTACGACGATACGTCGCATATATGTACTGTATACTATATATTGCAGGACAAGAGGATGACACTGAATGTTTCCTGCTGTTTCTGGTTGAGTTCATTCACACTTCACAAACTGTTGTTTTTCCAGGGTTGGGTGTTCAATGTCATTCCCTGGTTGGTGGCCATTCCCTCGTCCCTGTTCAGTGGCTGCCTCTCTGACCACCTCATCAGTCAAGGTAGATCAACTGAAGAAAAGATCTTAGTTTTTATTGATAAAGCAGCTAAATAATTGAGTGTCCTAATTCCTCTCGTTATCCCCACAGGCTACGACACAGCCTCAGTGAGGAAGTTGATGCAGGTACAATATGTGACCGATGACTTATTATTCCGTTATCTCTTTATTGTATGAGAGATTTTGATTGACATGTTTTTGTCTTTTGTTCATTCCCTCTGTTAGTTTTTCTCCATGGGTGTGTCCAGTGTGTTTACCCTCCTTCTGTGTGGCAACAACACCTTCCCCTGGGCTGTAGCATTTGTGTCCGCCACCATGGGCTTCACCACCTTCAGCCACAGGTACTGGCCCTGAGAAATGTCCCTACGCTCCGATCTCTCGCCCTGAAACCAGCACATTCTCATGCCTCCACGCCGGAGATTAGGGACCTTTCTGATGAAAGTTATATTACTATTGACTCAATACATCTAATATGTCTCCAACTGTCGGTCAGAACAAATGTAGATTTTACATTACAAATGTATTTTCATTCATATTCCAGCATTGAAATGCAATATATGCAAGAAACAATATAGATACAGTCGATGTCAGCAGGCTGGGAGCAGAACATAGTGTGTAGGCAAGACCACCAAGACCAAGAGAGCGTTTCGAGACCGAGACTTTGAGGGGTTGAGACCAAGACCAAGGCAGGGCGAGACAGAGTCAAGGCCAAGACCAGTGCGAGTCCCACACTGCATGACACTTAACAAAAAACACACAACACAATTTAAAAACACCCACAGAAAACAAACAAATATTCCTCTTCATTCACCTCTTTTATTGCCATTTATACTGTATATGTGTGCAACGAGAAATGTCTTGATACAATAATCCAAACTCGTTGCAGAGGTTCATTTTATTTTGTTTTCTACGAGCAATCCCGTAACGATGTCAACAAATCTATCAGACAATGCACAGGAAGATAAGTGATGTCCTCACAGCTGTGGTCTTGAAATATGCGGTCGATTCCGAGACCTTCAGACCGCTCGAGTAATACAACGCGATACCTTTCTCTGAACACAGACATATGTTTTCTCTTCTGATATATTTCAAATTTTCTTTTGTAGCTGAGATGTGTGAGTCAGTTTAGCACCTCATATGGCTCATGGCATGTGTTTCTTTTACAGCGGTGTATCTGTAAATGTTCAAGATCTTGCTCCTTCCTGTGCTGGAGCTTTATTTGGTAAGTTTAAAAAAAATAATCTAAAAACCACCATTTTTGTTTTATTTAAGATGATCAAAGCACAGGAGAAATTTTAATTAAATCTTGAATTTTGCATGTGTGCGTCTGCATCTCTTTCACAGGTGTCATGAATACATTTGGTGCGTTCTTAGGTGAGTTTCTGGCAGAGACACTGGGAACAAAATATCTGTGATGAATCTTTCACCAGCAGTTGCTAAATTACACCAATCTATCGAGTGAAATGATTCATCCGCTTCACACAAAATTCAAACTTTGAGCCGATGTGTCTCCTGTCAGTCAGTCATGCTGCCTCCTATGTGCACATGCATATTTCATCAAGGGAGCGTAATGGAGTTTGTGTCAGATGAATAATACAGGGAGCAGAGGATGACAGTTCACGGTCCTGTGAGGGATGTGGAACGGGCCGTGACATTCTCTCTGCGGGACAATCACATGGAAGATATTTGTGTGCTTTGTTTAAATATTTGTGGTAATTTGCTATTAATGGTGATGGTGTGCGTGTGCTTCCTGTGCAGGGGTCCTACTGGTGTATTTCTCGGGGTATCTCATCGAGACCACCGGCTCCTGGACGTCTGTGTTTGCCCTCATCACTACAGTCAACCTGCTGGGCCTCTGCACCTTCCTGGCCTTCGCCGAGGCCCGCCGGCTCGACATCGACCCGAGCAAGGTCCGCCACCATAACATCCACATCTAGATCCAGAGGGACCAGCGTGCTATCCCCCCTCCAAGGGAGATACGACCCTTTGGCAACCAGCAGCTTGGGCATTGTCCGAAAACTACTTTGATCGGCTCTGTGTCTGGTTGATGAAGTACCGCAAGAGTTACTGAAAAGCACACCGCAGAGCTTGCTCACTATTAATGACAAATTGTTGTGGAGCTAAAGCATCAAATCCTAGAAAAGAAACACAGCTGTGATCAAGGCTGGAATGGGAAAGTAATAAAGTCCACACTACCTCCAGGTCTCAGCTTGGGCAGCACACAGTGGTTAGAGGTGCTAAATTCGATTATTCGGAGCGTAACAGCTGGTAATATCTCCCTGAGCAGGGAATGAAGTCAATCTCTCTCTCCTTTTGTTCTAATCAGAGTGTCTCCGTTTTTTGTTGACATAGCTGGGCCGTGTTTCTAGTCCACGTTGTGGAAGCGTAGCACGCAAACCTCCGGTTCCCCCTTTCGGGAAAAACACTGTTGGCTCTGCCAGCACTGTTTTGCCCGTTGTTCCCGCTGCTGTCAGCACCATTAGCTGTGAGCCGTCGCCATGTTGAGAGCCGTCGAGAGGCAACAGAAAAATGCTCCCGATCTCGCATTCAGCACCTTTAAACCGTTACCGGGCTGCTGATTTACACTTGTCATTTGTTACAGAATGTGTTACTGAGCACGAGGGAAGTCATGGAAATCGTCGAGAGTGACGGATGTGGAGCTCTCTGACAGTTGTGACTTATCGAGGTGTGTGTGTGTGTGCGCGCGTGTGTGTGTGTGTGTTCGTTCTTACCCTGCGGGGGTGGTGGGGGAGACGGTGTGGGTGACGCAGGGAGAGTCCAGCCTCCCGCACCTGAAGTCTTTTATTAGTACGCCCCACTCACCCATCACTGTCTGAGTGACACCTCATTACCCAGCCGCTAATTACTTGGCAGGCGCTCTAATGTCCTTTACCGTTTCCTGCTATACTCCTCATCTCCATGGCTACACGCTCATCCTGTCAGTACAGTCAGACGGGTCACGGCGACGCGGCTTTGATGGAGTGCGTTCTCACCGTTTGTTGCTTTAAAGAATATGTTTTGAGTTGAAAGACCAAAGGTAATTCATTTTCCTTTATTTCTATGTGATTGCATGTAATAGAAATACCAAACTTAATGTACTTTGGAGTATATTTATTTGATTCAAATTAATTTTTTTACATTTCTTTTTAATGAATATTTTAAGTTAAAATGAATAAATATATATTAGGTGAGATGACAGAAAATCATAATAAGTTATTAACAGTGTAATGCAGTATGAATAACCCTAATAGACCTTTCAGCGGGTCTAGTTTCCTCGCTTCTTTTCTGACCTCCACTTTGAGGGAAAAGGTCCACATCATCACTTTGGTGAAAACTAGATCTCCGACTTGTTGTCATCGCACTTAACTTTGATGTTAGCTAGGCAGGAGGAGATGTCTGAGGTCCCTCCCCTTCCGCTGTTCCCCGTGGGATCTTATTTTGGGCAAAAACATATGTATGTTTGTCAATGGAGAGAGTCAAATAGTTTTTTTATCCCGTTTGAATTTGTGCCATAAATTACACACGTGATGTTGGCCAATTTAACAGATAACATTGCACGCAAAGAAAGAAGCAGTGTGTCGCAGGTTTGTTGTAGTACCATCTAGTTTTGAGTTAAAGAGCCCAGTGAACCACATCTCTGTTCGACACCAACACCAACATGGCCGTTACTTTGGCTTGCTAGCGAGCTAGCTAACTTAGCTATGTTCCACCCACAAATGTAACGTTATCTCACCTGATGCGTTTTTATCCAGCGATTCTTTTTTCTTTTTTTTTTTAATCAGCCTTGAAACGAGTGAGTTGGTGTGAATTCATCCTGGTACGAAACACACCGGCACCGTAGCTTCAGAGAGAGGCGTCAACTACTCGACTTTCGGCGGCGTCGTCTTTTTAATTGGGTCTTTTTCACTTATACTTCAACAGTTGTACGACAAAACGTAACTTTCTTAACGTGCAAACATTTATTTTAGTTGACCTGACATTGTATGTGTAATTCATGGGATAATTCAAACGGGATGAAATAATTATTTATCTCTCACCGTTGACTATCGTACATATTTCTTCTGAAATAAGGTAGCATGGTGGTCAACCAAAAGGGGGCGGGACTTCACCTCCCTATAGTTAGCACAGAATGGAGCCCATTCACGCGTCATGGCGGTGTCAGAAATGGTGTCTCTGTCTCGCTGAGGCAGATTTAAATATAGTTCCTCTCTGTTACGCACTGACGCGATGAATGTTGCCGGTCAGGTGAGAGGATTTAAAAAATCTTGAGGCTCAGTACAGTTGAGCAACTGGAGAACATTTGGAACGTTGACGCAAAGTACGTAGCAACGAGCTAGCTGTCAAGCTCCGGCTGAATGTTGAAGTGAGTGTTTGTAGCATTTAACTTTGGCATTCACAGCACAGAAAGATTTCACTTGCAGTCCAGATGCTCACGTCACACGTGTACCTTTTTTTTTAAATCTATGCATTTATTATGTTCTGCCCGATGTAAGCAATGGCAGAACTTTAAGATGTGTTCACACTGTCATGTAATTGATTCTTGTGCTATCGCTACATTGTTGCCTTCTCTGTAGGAGTTTTGTTGCTTCTGTGGGACTGGTTATCGTTATTCACATACAAAGACGCACGCGTTTTCTTGAGTGTTTTCTACAAACACTCTGAAGTGCATCCTTTGGCTGGAATGGATTTATTTTTCAGAAGTGCCCATTGTCTTGGTCAGTGGTTACAATGTGGACGTGGATTTATTTAAAACCATTGCTCTGTCCCTCAGATTAAAGATGCATTTACTGTATATCAAATGTACTTAGATCGTTTGTGTCTACTGACTATTTAGAATAATTCATTTTGATATAAAATCTGATATCTACGCCAAATGTCACTTTGATTCTGTACCGACTATGTTTATTTGATGTGTTTGTACACAAAGTGTCTGCCTACACCTTCCAGATACCAAATGTATTTACACGGTACAAAATACTCAGCCGTCAACTTCTTAGCCTTATTATTGCATTATTTACAACTGCATTCATTGCTTGTAGCTTTGTGTTGTTACTACATCTTGCAACATGTTGTATGAAATAACTCATCTGGTCACCAATATTTCTCACTTTGTGTTCCTGAAAGCCTTTCTGTCAAATCCTGTTTTGATAACGTGTAAGATATGTATGATAGAAAGAATACATTCCTGCAGGAAATATGCAGTATTCTAATGCTTTTAAGACGTGTTGTATTTAAAAGCATATATTAACTTTGAATAAAAAAAGTCTATTTTGTCAACACTGCTGAGTTGTTTCAGTGTGCTGCTCTCTCTGTATGTATTTGCTCTGTAGTGCCATGAGGAGGCAGCACAGTGTCAACAATGAGGAGAGCGCATCCAGCCTCCCAATACGTTCTTCTGCCGTGTAGATGGGAGTATCTGTGGATGATCTCTTATAATGCAGTACAAGCAGAACATTGTTTTTCATGCACTAGTCAATTTTGAGATTTTCTTCTTTCAGGCTAGTGGAAAGAAAACGTCCAAAATACACATTCAGGTGTTTATTTTACTACTTTGTCTATTTGCTTCTGTAGATTTCTCCTAAATTCACCAAAAGTGACCAATAGATAATGCCTCATTTGCATATTTAAACATAACATTTCAGAAAAGTTGTAATAAAAAAAGATAGTCTTAATGTCGGTAATCAACTGGTGAAGTTTCATGGTGATATCGATTAGTTCATTTTTGGTTTTTTTCAACCAATTCACCTGTAGTGTTTTCAGAATGTAATTTTACAAAACATCTCAGACATTCATATCTATATTCTGAAGGTTGTTAAAGACGGGTTTAGTAATATATTAATTCCCTCATTTATACAACATTTTATTACAGAAATCATGGTGAAAATAGATTTTCTTTTTATGGCTGTTGACAGAATCTTGTGATTTATGGAGTGATACAGAGTTATCCAACATTCCCTCTGTAAAAACATTTGACTAACATGTCAACAATATTTTTTTAACCTGTTTTTATGCAATGTTCACATTCCTGGTCTGGGAATTTATGCAAATGAGCTCATATTTAATAAGATCATGCCTCATTTGCATATTCAAACAACAAATACTTGTCCTGATGTAAGTACTGAACTGGGGAAGTTTTCATGGTGATTTCTATTAGTTATTTCATAAACACGTGTTGCCTACAGGTCAAGAATGATCAAGATATTTTCCACTGAGAACCTGAGAACCCTTCGTCTGTTCACGAGTCGTCAGTCCTGCATGTGGATCAGCTGCTGGATCGGGGTCTATAGAGCGCAGGTCCGTCCTGTGCAGACCAGCGGCTCGCTTACGGGCCCAGATCCCGAGTCCGGGCTAGCTGGGACGTATGTGGCGGCACCATATGGCAGGATGCTGTGTGCCATGTTGGCTAGCTTGGCACTGCCCACGTGTGAATGGCCAGACGCTAGTCAACCCAACCCACTCCATCTCATGGGACCGAGCGGCTCGGGTTGCCATGGAGACGGGTGGCTTGTGGCTGCCGTGTGGCGACGGAAAGGGAGGAGGGGGAGGGGGGGACGGGTCACAAGTGAGGGAAAGTAACAAGTCAGATAGAAGTCAGCGGAGTCTGAGTGAGTTGGCAGGGAATTTGACTTTTGATGTATAGTTCATACAAAAAAACAGCCCCGGTGCTAAAGAGGTGGCCGGTCGCTTATTGGAGTGCTCTTGCTGACAGAAAATGGTGTTGTAAAAGCAGACATAATCGTGATGAGTGGCCCACTATTTAATTAGCAGAGATGAAACACAGCGAGGGTGAGCGTGGAGGAAGAAGGGGAGATAATAAAAAACCCTCCCCCAACTTGTAAGAGTAACCCAGTAAAGGCAGGCCCCATCAGAGAAGCCAGAGATACATGTAAATGAAATAGCCCCGTTAATTAGTAATTAACATCGAGTTAATGACATTTCACCGTGTCGCCATCTCATCCTATGTCCTTTCCTCTGTGGTGGGGGGGGGGGCTGCCTCTCCGGGTCCCTGATCTGAATGCTAATTAGTGCAATGCTAAACTGCCATATAGGGCTATCTAATGATATAGAGGCCTTGTTTAAGACTGGTCATTGTGTGGGAAGGATTAATGACTTTGTAGTGGCAGATCAGGAGGCTTTATAAGTCTGTTACTCCTTAGAGGGCTGTGATATTGAGGGCCATTGACAGGTTTTATGTGCTAATTGCGTTGCGCCTGTTAGCCTAATGTTGGATCGTCCCTTATGAATAAGAACTACTTTTAACCATTCTCCTACTCTTTCAAAAATACATCCAAGACATGTTTCTGTTAAACGAGCACTAAATGGTTTCAAAACGTATCATTTCAGTGTGGTGCGCATGGGTTTGATTGGGTTTGAGGGCCCCTGCAGTGGTTACATTTTTTTTTTTGGTGGGGGGG
>NW_022280035.1:1048907-1053784 GCF_004355925.1 Anarrhichthys ocellatus | reverse complement strand
CACACACACACACACACACACACACACACACACACACACATATCCAGGGCAGAATCACTGAGGCAGAATCATTTGCTGTGTAAACTTTAGACAGGGGGAACCTCCCTTGACAGCACCAGTCAAAACACAGTTTCATTGCTCCTGTCAACATGTTTACTTTATTTTTATAATTGACGCCACTTAGGATCTTCCTCCCCAAAAAAAGATGTCAACAGAATTCACAAGGTGTCTGTTTATTTTTCTGAGCGTGTACCTGCTCACGAGCGCTCCGCAGAATCAACAATCATCGCGTTAGCATTGCACATTGCGGATTAATATTTGCTCGTTGATTTTTGGTTATGATGAGAGCTATAAAAAAGAAAAAAAACAGGGGCCAACATCCTCCTAATACCCTGAAGAGATTGCCATCACTTCCATCTTAGTGGAGATGGAAATACGTGGGGATGGTGGAGGATGTGGGGAGACGCTTTGGTTCTGCCCCGAGGCTCTTTTCCCCCCACAGAGAGTCCACCTCGCTCGGGGAACGCGCTATGAAAGCGAGTCCAAAAAGGGATGGGAACGCCGGTCGCCTCTTGATGCGGGAAGGGACCATCCAGCTAATAGTCCACATCAACTTCTATCATCAATAATGCGCCAAGAGTGGCCGTGATAGTCCACCGATCAAGCGACAGTGGCTCAGAGATGCGGGGAAGACAAGCCAACCCTGTCCTTTCTCTATTAAAAAGAAAGCCTTTCTCCATGTTACATTATACTTCTTCTCTTGTTATTTCTCTCGCTCTGTGTTCCTCTCAACCTCCCCCCCACCACCACCCCCACCCCTTCCTTACAACATGATGGTCAGTCCATTGCCAGGCAATCTGGTCTGTGATGTTCTTCACACCTCCATCGAGCCAAAAAAGAAGAAAAAAATACAATCTTTGACAAGATATGATGACTTGCCCAGGTGGTGTGTTTCACTGGTCTCTTGGTCTTGCAGAGGTGAGGGCAGCCAACCACGGTATGTGTATGTGTGTGTTTGTGTGTGTGTCTGCCTACAGTATATGATGGTGTGTTTACCCCGGGCCCTGTGCTGTGGTGCTGTGATGCCGAGTGTCACCCTGCTCCGGCCTGAGCCCTGCAGCCAGAGAAACCAGCTGTGAAACTGACAGGTTTGTCTTCTGCACTCACCTACACTCTATTCTTCCCCTGCACACACACACACGCACACACACACACACACACACACACATTCTGACATACACACACACACACATGCAACCACAACACACATAATGAGGCACACACACACACACTTTCATGGCCTGAGGTTTAAGTACACACACACACAAGCCACCCCCCCTCCCCCCCTCCCTACATCCACACATATCCACAGACCATCACACAAGCTGCAGGCAGTCTCTCTCATGCCAGCTACAAACACAGTGCAAAAGGAATATGCTCACAGAGCTCCGATATATATGGCGGCTACTCGTAACCTGAACACATTTTTTACAGTTTGATAAAGAAGATGTTGAATATCCGAGTGAAATGGAGACCATTGTTTCCCATCAACGTTCCTCATCATGTCAGCACGAGATATTCTAATCCTGATGGTTTGATTAACCACAGTTGAACAGTTTGAACGAGTAGATAACGCCATGAAACTGCCCCAGTTGATTACTTACATTTGGTCGATTGTTTTTTTGTATTACAAAGTAGTGAAATAAACACCTGAATGTGTATTTTGGATTTTTTTTCCCCCACTAGTCTGAAAGAAAGGGAAGCAAACAGCCCAAAGTCCCAATATTTCTGCCTATAGCTTCTCATCTTAAGCTGTAAATAAGAAAGTTCAGGTATTAAATGTCTTCCAAAGACATCAGTTAAGATAAATTAGAAGTCGGCTTCTCTTATTTAGGAAAAGGCAATGAAATTATGATCAAAGCTGTTTAAGGTGACATTTGTGAAAATACAGTTGAATGTATATTCATAAAAAGCTGTTTCCTGTTTTAGATATTATATAAAGATACTGAGCGGCGTAAACATGTCTTTTTACAAACATGTTAATAAAAAAAAAAACATTTTTGTCATGATTAAGTGCAGTTGTTGTACATTTGTTTTAAAAGAGAAAAGATTGTTTAGGAATACCTCTTGATGTGATATATAGTGGATTTCTTCTTCATTTTAGTAGCATTATTAAGTCCAATACATTATAAACTGTCGTCTTGTGCACATTTTAGTTTTCAGGTAAATTGAACCCAATAAACCGTTCAATCCTCTCAAACGTTGAGGAGGAGTTGCGTGATGCCCGTGGGACTTTCTCCCATGTGAACGCACGCATCTCGCAGTGCACACATGTAGGTTTTTGCGTGGAGGTATGTGTCGCACACATGCACGCGTGCACTCTCCGCATCATGTAGGTCAATGAGAAGATGCAAACATCGCCACGAGCGCCTGAACCTGAGGTCCATCCAGGAAAAAGCTGATGACTTCCCCCTCAGGAGATGCCGCCTTCCATGGCACCTTCCCCCAACACCTAACACACACCTAGCGTGCACACAAACCCTCACGCACACACACACACACACACACACACACACACACACACGTGGACTCTGACACACAGTAGTGAAAGATGCCATGTGTATCCAGGTGTCTGGCTGCGCTGTAGCACCCTTCAGATGTCACAACGACAGAAATCAGTGTTCTGACCAGAAAGTCTGCAGGCAGCGTGAGTGTGTGTGTGTGTGTGTGTGTGTGTTAGTGCATCTGTGCACGCATATGCACGTGTGCTTGTGTGTTGCTTATTCCTAGAGGGTGGGGGGGTGAGAAAAACAAGTGAGAAAACAGCAAAACAAGTTAAGAGACAATGAAGAAAGCCACACTGGCACCTGCTTCCCCTGGTGTGGAGGGCGAGGAGTCCACCTCAGAAGCCGCGCTGCCTGGTCCTTTGATGTGCTCCGCCACTAATGACGCCACTGATAATTTCAATCTCTAGATATTTTCAGTCTGACAGCATGCACCGCATCACCTTTATCTCTCCTTCTAACCCTCCACAAACACGCTCCCCTTCCAAACACACATGCACACCTTTTCTTTTTTTTTGTTGGGTTCAGTTATGTGGCCAGATGTCCAAGTTGACATAGCGCTTAAGGCGTTTGACTGGATGAAACAGTGCATTGGCTGCGGGTAAAGAGGGATTAAAACAGGGCCTGAGGCACTTGTGTTATATTGAAAACATCCTGGGCTGCTTTGTATGGAGATTTGCATACATTGGGGTCTGTGCGGCGATGGCCCATCTGCTGGAGTGCATTGTCCCCAAACAACAAAGTGTGTTTAAATATTTCACATCTCCATCTACTGGGACAGAGGTACGTACAAATGAGTGAGGAGTGTATAAAAAAATGAAATAGAGGGCGATGGAAGGGGGTGAAAAAAGAAAGAAAGAAAAAACAGACAAAAAAAGAAGGAAGGAGTAGATTGGCACAGCTTTGAATTTGAACTGCTCCCAAATGTGCCTCAGTCAGAGCCACAGTAAATAACACTATCGCCGGCCAGGATCCGGGAAAAATGAGGAGAATCTAAATATAATATGTTGTAAATCTGAATTCTGGTGGAGAACATCGTCGCCTGAATGCAGAAATAAGGACCTGACATGTATGTTTTCTGTCCATCACGCAGGACTGATTGTGCTCAAAACTAAATATAAAACGTGTTTTTCATGCATGAAATTGAAAAAAGACTTTTGAAACTTTCCGTATCCTAAACTGCATTTTCACGTGATATTATTAGACTTATTTCATTATGCTTGCAGTGTCAAATTAACTGTCAAAGACACTGATGTCTGTAGAAAAAATATATATCCATAGTAGACAGTTTGTTGCAGACTGGTCTAGTATTAAGTAATCATCCCTTTGGCCCAAACCCTCTTTATTGTATTAATGCCATAACTCTGGGTTTCTGTGACATTTAATGGCACTGTAAAATTAGATAATTACTGTAATATATCTGTGTACTCATGTCCGTGTCCGAGGTCAGAAACATAAAAATTAATAAGGAAAAAGTGGGAGAAAGAGGACGGACTAGAGAGATTGAAAGAGTGTGTGCGTGTGATGTATGTGTGTGTGTGTGTATGTATGTGTGTGTGTGTGTGTGTGCAGGAGAGTTTTGAAGTGACAAAGATGGCAAAAGTTAGTTTTATTAATGCAAAGAGAGCAAAAGTCTGGATTCACTTTGACAGCCCGTGTTTATGCATCCTCTCTCGATACCCCTGCGTTGTTATTTTTCCGCTCTGCTCTCCCCGTGTGTGTGTCTTTCATTTTCGACCAAAACACACATCAAATGAGGAACACGCTCAGGGCAGTGCGCGCTGGATGGAACAGTAAGGTGATTTAACGACGGGACGGTTTGTGTGTAGGCTGGACAGCCTGGTGCAGCCTCCGTCTTCACAACCCTGAACACACAAACATCGTGCTCACATTTACGCGTACGCACACACACACACACACACACACACGCACACACACACTGACACCAAATATCTGAAAAAAAACAAACAGCCAAGATGGACGTGAGGAACATGTTGCCTGCACGGGGGAGGATTTTTTGGAAAGAAGAGCGTGGTCAATCTGTTTGTTTCTCTGCCACATCCAAGAAGAGTGATAATTTCATTTTCTTTCATCATTTTCTCCCTTTTATTGTACTCCTGTGTCAGATTTTGAAAGCTGCTGAGGTTTATGTTTAAGAAAAAGAGCATATCAGATAGTGATTTTTATTTATTTTGCAGCAAAATGTCGGTCGTCCTGTCGCTCCGGTTTCCCACGCAGTGAGACATCGAGAGAGCAAATATCCAGACGGACCCGCTGATGCCACCTGAACCTCGTATACAGTACCTCCGCATC
>NW_022280035.1:1036188-1048897 GCF_004355925.1 Anarrhichthys ocellatus | reverse complement strand
ACACACACACACACACACACACACACACACACACACACACACACACAAATCCAGCACAATCAATCTAATGGTGTGCATTAGTTAACTGCCAAATGTTGGGCTTTTTATGGCAGGATCACTCGTCCCTTGAAAAGATAAATACGGTGCACAGATCCCAGTAATTACAGCAATCTCCTTACAGCACACAGAGAGCGTCCTCACTCAGCAGCCTCTCTGGAGTACCTTCGCCCTGTGGATTAAGTCATTTAGGACAGTTGTAGGGCAGCGGGGGGACTGACAGAAGTGGAGCTGGATGGAGGGGAGACAAAAGGACAGACTGGGTTGGTGTTAATGTGTTTTGTCTTTTCAGTACTGTTGGGGGAGGGGTTTAAAAAAAAATATATATACAGTATGTAGACACGATAGAGAAAATGAAAAGATACGGACACGGTCCAATGCAGGTCGACATATCTGTGATGTATGGAGCAAACACATGAGAGGGTGATGTCCCCATAACCCTCCAGCTAATGAATGAATGAAAAGGATCTTCAGTCGACATGTAAAGTAAAAAGTCGTGACTTTTGCTATATAAAGTGAATGTGGAGGGAAGAAAATATTGAGTTTATTGTGATCAAATAAAGCCACCGTCTACAGTCTGTGCTACAGTGGGAGTATTATATTTAGAATTTGGGGCTTACAGAAAAAAAGCACAATGATTATAATAATTATAACAACTTTATTTATATAGCATCTTTAAAAACAGAGTTTTGACAGAAAACTCAACAAAGCAAATAAAACTACGGTCAGATTTAAACCCTGATGAAACAACAATAGATGAAACAAAATACGATAAAAAACTAAGATAAATAAACAAAGACATTTAGTAAAATATAATAATAATTATATCAATAATAGAATAAAGCACTAAAGTGACGACTTCACTGCAGTCTGTTGAGACTGTAAATGATCTTTATACAATAAAACATAACGCAGCTCTGTGGTGTTTCTGTCATTATGTCCATCAATAAAGAGGCCTTACGAACATCTAACTATCTTATGCAATCCTACATCAACGTCACACACTGAAATAGTCAAAACTATCGAGACTTTTGGATTGCCTTATTAAACCTTTGTGGAATATTTTTAATTCTTGTTCTTGTTTGCTTCACTTTGTTGTGCGTTACCGCCGTTGTGCGTTTTTTTTTTTCTCGTAGCACGGGACGACATAACGTTACAAAACAATGTTATGTTTCGTCAACGAAACCAACTAGTTAGGTTTAGGGAAAATAAGCCTAACTAGGTTTGGGCTTAAAATAACTACGTACAGGTTTAGGCAACAAAATATGTTGCTTAAGATATTTTATACTACGTCACTTGGTCTGACCGTTTCATAGTCACACGAATGCGTTTTAAAAACAAACGTACAATCTGTGTCCATGTACACGAAACCAACAGATCGCATTTCTTCAGTATTTCCCCGTCCTGCCGTGATACTGGGCTGGCTTAATACATGTTGGTTTCTTTTTGAAATAAACTTCCTGTGTTTGCGACTAATGACACAAACAATACATTTGACTAACAACTGACATGGAAACACTTTTACTTTTACTCTCGGACGGGACACGAACAGCGGTCCCCTAGACAAAAGTCCTGTGTTTGTTTGACCCAACCGTACTGTGTGGACTGTCTCACACTCTGAGCGTCTAACAATGATGTGGGTGACTTTACACTGGAGTTGATTGCAAGCCGGGTGATGGGGCACGCTAAACAGCCTCCGTACGTTGGCGTCAGTATTTGACGCTTTGGGAGTTTGTGCTCCGTAGCACTCCAAGTGGTCAGAAACTCCACAGTATACCTTTAAAAAAAGCTGTAATTTTATTCTTTTCTTTTACAGCTACTCATGTTTTTTGTTCACTTCTTGAATGCAGCGGAATCACAATACTGTCGTATTGAATAGTCTTCACGTCTCGAGCTCGCTGCAGGCAACGTTGATACTTTTCTTTCTGGCGTAGATCAGAAAGTTTAGACTCCTCAGGATGGCTCCACTGTGTCTGCGAATGTGTGTGTGTCTGCGAATGTGTGTGTGTGTGTGTGTGTGTGTGTGTAAAGGGCAGCGATGGGCGCAGTTTAGCAAAGGGAACCGAGTAAAGCCTTCAGGCCGCGGGGCGATTGATGTCCAGCGGGTGGCTGAGGAACCCTAACTCACACTGCTCTCTGACTGCATCTAAAACTCTCATTAGTTTAAGTGTGTGAGAGTTCTCTGCCCCAGCACCCTTCAGATTACGCGGAGAGTCAGAGGGCCAAAACCCTCCTTGGATGTTCTTTCACTCCATGCAGGAGGAGGCTTCCGTGAAGGTGAGCACACAAACATTGACACAAAGAGAAACACATTTTTAAACATACAATTATATCTCTGCCGGTGTCTCCGACTGGTTTTTCTTGCAGTATGCATGCACGTAACCGTGTGCACGCAGCTTAACGGCAGGGCCCTAATGAGGTCTGAAATATGAGCGGTAAACATTTGTATGGACAGATGTGGATTAATGTTCATCTTTTCTTCAAGCCAGAGATTAAACCTGATTTACCGCCTAACAGGTTTTAGGTTTTTTTTCTTCTTTTCTCTTTGATTACACAGACAGAGAAATGAAGAGAGGAGGTGAATGAGACACAGTGGGAAAAGAGAAACAAAGGAAGAGTGATTGTGTGTATATCTTACTTGTGGGGAAGTTGCCAGAGGAAGCCAGACAGTGAAAGTGGAAGGAACAAAGACACACACACACAAAAAGCTTGGATGGAAGGGGAGGCAGAGGGAAGCGTCAGATGCTCCTTATTCCTGTTGTGGGTTGCTGAAGTGAAGGAGGAGAAATTTGAGTCATGGGGACGGAATCAGAAATGTCAACAGATTGAGTCAGAGCAGAGCTGGGACCGTCTGGAAGGAGAGAGTATCAACACTGACTGAGGGGCACACAAGATTTTGGGTCCGTCAATGGGCTGATGGCAAAATTATTGGACATGTGTGTGGATGTGTGGATGTGTGTGTGTGTGTGTGTGTGTGTGTGTACATGTTGCATGTGGGGGAGGATGTGGGATTGGCTTAGTCTGCCGTCTATAATGAATGGTTAATGTTAGTCAGGGAAAAAAATGAATACGGTCACCATCTGCTCGATCTAAGTCTGCGTTCTGTGCATGTGCACACATTTGTGTGTGTGACAACCATGCCGACACACACACACACACACACACACACACACACAAACACAAATGTGCTCTTGGAGAGGGATTTGGAAATATGGAATGCAAGAAAAGGGAGGGAGGAAGAAAGACAGGAGGCTAACAGAAGAGAGGCATACAACAAAAAAAAACCTGGAGAAAGAGAGTGAGAATGAAAAGAGGGAAAGAAATGATATTTGCGTGGGCGACATCATATGTGGTTAGATGTGGCAGAGACGAAGATACAGGTGAGCACAAATAGGGCACAAGTCATGAATTCTGTCAGGTATCTCAAGCAGATGTAGCCTGTGGCTGCAAACACACGCTTGAGACGCACACACCGAACACATCACAACGCACTGTAAAGGAATGGAAAGGGTTGTATTACCAAGACTGCAAAGGAACAACCAAACTGTACATACCTCTTTAAGATTTTAAGAAATGTTACCACCATGTAAAAATGCATTCATGTAAAATTATTATAGTGTTGTAGCTGGTCCATGTAGAGCCAGTTCTACATTGTGCTCTATGATTTAGTGAGTTTAATCTACATCTACAACATCATATCTAATGAACTGAGTGTGTGTTTTGTGTGTTTGTATGAATATGCAAAGTAAATACAGCTGTCAAATTGAAGAGTAACTGAATATTTAAACATGTTTTTTTAAGATGTAAACTAAATTATACAACTGTACTTTGATGAAAGACATAAATGCTTGTGTTAATATTTACATTTCCAACCAACTTTAGAAAACAAAAGCATTTCATTGTTAAAAATGGCTGAAATCTACTGTTTTAAATCTGCCCTGATTTTAAAAAGGCCAATTCTGAGTTACATTCGACCGTTTGGAACTAATCTACCCAAATAAATACAATAATGTTAACGTCCTTTAATTAGACCCCCCCTCCTCGCATCGCCCCACAGCATCTGTTGTTTTTACTATTTCAGTAAATATATGTAACATTATAATCAAAGGACCACAGACTCCAAGTGGACGTAATCATTGGGACGTCACCCATTGGTTTGTGGACTGATGTTTTGAAGCCATCTTGTATTACGGCCATCGCCATGTTGTTGTTTTTCGCAACCGATGAATGGAAGTGACCATATTTGGAATGCGGAGGAGTGACGTAGAGACGTTGTATACGGCTCTGGAAGTGGCAGCGACCTGTCAAACACAGTGAACCCGCCCTAAAGCATCCCCTGCTTTATGGTCTGTTTGACTCTAAATGGACCACAATGTACTAAATGAACATCATGCTGTATTGAAGAAGACTTGAAACTAGAGATTGAGACCATAAACTCATGTTTACAATGTTTACTGAGGTAATAAATCAAGAGAGAAGTAGAGTCATTTTCTCATAGACTTCTATACAACCAGAGGAGTCGCCCCCTGATGGTCATTAGAGAGAATGCAGCTTTAACACATGAAGCATCGGCTTCACTCAACAGAACCGGAGGTTGCCGCCTGCACAGCACAACCCATTTAACGGCTGATAGTTAGTTATGTAACGTTATCTTGCTAACTCCACCATGTTTTCACGCTAACGTGACACTGGTTATTGAAAATGAGCAGCGGTCTGCTGGTCCCAGCGACAGGAAGTGAGGCGGGGGGTGGGGGGGGGTGGACTACGGGGTGTAATTCTTGTCTCATTTGTGGTCAGATAAACAGTTAATCCATCAAATTCAGTGTCCCCGTGCCATAAAGCAATTTGCAAGCTATTGTAGCTGTCATCAGCTCTGGCTGTCATATTTGACGAGGCTGCATCGAGGTTTTCGTCATACGGACGTGGGCGTGGTTTCATCTCTCAGGCCTTTTTCAAAATGATGCAGTTGGTTGAGTTTACTGAAATTACACTTTAATATAGTGCAGTGAAAGTACAATGACATTTGACATGTAAAGGGAAACAATAGAAGTGTAAAGTAGTATATCATGAAAAGACTCAAATAAAGGACAAGTTTAGTGTATATTAAATACCAATCCACTGTACTGTCATTTAAAAATGTTCATCATACCAAAGTTGAGTCTCAAATACTGAATTATTGTCAGGAGTGCAGTGTGAAATTAAAGAAGTAATTAATAGTTTTAAAGTTATAGCTCAGCTCAGCAATTCTTTTTATTATGTTAAAATAAATGTAGTTCATATATTATATATGAAATATTGCAGCCCAAAATGTAGGACCTCTGTACAGCTATCTATTACTAGACTACCCTTTAAATACACAGTAACAGTATTTAAAGCTTTAGAGGGATTACAAGAGTTGAGGACACCAGAACAGTATCATACCCGCCTGCGCTCACACATAAACACACACTCTCTCTCGCCCACTCGCACACCAACACAGAACAAATGTATGTCCGGTAGTTGGGTTTTTTTTGTCATCACATTTGTCTCCACAGTTTTTAAATCAGAAAAAAAAACTCCACAGTTTCCGTGCGTCATCACGCTCTCGGGTAGCCATGACAGGGAAGGAGCTGCCGCTCCGATAAAACATTTGTGATACATCTCTGAACACTGGGCTGATAAGTAAATACAGGCTACATCGATAATCCTCATGTCACTATGCGCTCTGTATTATGCAGAGAGTTGCATACACACATGCACGCACACACACGTAAAACACACACTGCCAGGTTGTGATTAAATTCTCTGTGGCCTATGATCCGCCACTAAATCTTTGCAATTTTCATTTTATGCAGCTTTAATATGGATCATAGTTGCTCTCAGAGTGCCCCATCTCCTAATCTGGAGCAATCTGAGCTGAGCCTGGCTGGGCCAACAGCTGACGCTAAACCAACCAGTCACACTCAAACAGCCAGCAAGTCAGCCACAAAGCCTCCGTGCAGTCGGTGGGCCCCCAACGCCAAGAGACAGGAGGAGTGGGAAATCATGGAGGAACTGTTGTGAAATAGTTCAGCTGTGACTGAAGAAGTAAACCATGTGGGCTACTACGTTAAAATGTGTGGCTGCAAATTAAGGAAGAAGTTAATGTGAGGAAAGATTCACAATGTTGATAATTCTACAGAAAAGAGAGATTTTAGTGAATGAATTAGAAACAGTATCTAAGTTTAAAGATGCCACTTTACACGAGAGATAAAGATAAAGGTGCTAACGAGAGCAGTATTAGGGTTCTTGGGCTTATCTTCTTGACCCGTTTTTTGGTTCCTGATACCTTTCATAAAGGTTCCACCTGGAAGCCTATCATAGGGTTGTACCTAGAACCCAACGTAAAAGGTTTTATCTAGAACCATTTGTGAAAGCTTACACCCAGAACCCCTGAGAGCTGCTACAAGGAACCCTTCTTTGGTGTAAAGGTTCCACCCGGATTTGTCTCTAGAGGTTCTATCCAGAAACTTTCCATCATCTAAGGGTGCTAACAAGAATCTACCGAGAACTATTTTATATTCCAAGTGTTTCATCTAGAATCCACCGATGGAGTTTAACAGAGAACCCTTATACATCCCAAGGGCTTCATCTACAGCCCACCTAAGGGGTTCTACCGAGAGCCTTTTTATATTCTAAGGTTTTCATCTGGAACCCACACAGGGTTCTACCGAGAACCCTGTTACATCCCAAGAGTTTCATCTTGAACCTACCCATTGGGTTCTACCTAGAACCCCTTTTAATTCCAAGGGTTTCATCTAGGTCGTTTAAAACCAAAACTTTCAACAATACTTGAAGAACTCTTTCTTCCAAAAAGGATTTCTTGGATCAAGAGGTTTCATTAATGGAACCCTTAGTATCACAAAGAACCCTCGAAACAAGGGTTCTTTGTGTTCTTCAGAAGCAAATGGTTCCGTGTAGAACCTGAGCCCTTCAGGAGGAGCCCGTTTGGATCTCTTATTTCTAAGAGTGGTTGCTGCTCATTATGAATATCTGCGTAGACATTCGTATATGTTGATCTGCGTATGATCTGATGAGCCTGGCTGAGTGTTTGTGCTGGTCGAAGGAGGTGGGGGGTGGGGGGGGCTGAAGGGTGATGGTAGTTGAGGTCATGGAGCTGTGGTGTGTTTGGGTGGGGTACCATGTCAGGGCATATTAGACACACTGACATACAGTTGATTTTCACATGATATTCAGTACACACACACACACACACACACACACACACACACACACACACACACAAGATGACCCTGTTTTTCAGAGCATGGGAGTGGGCATAAGAGGATTAAGTAATTAAGGGTACACTGTTTAAAAAATGTATATTAATATTGTAATGCTTAAATCCAAACCCACTGTGCGATCTCTCGAAATAATGTAACTGTTCGTGTTCAACTTTTTTTTTTAAAAGACACGTTTATGATACTTTACTGTAATTTACTGTAGTAGCAGAAGTGGGAATCTGCATGTTGTGTGTCGTGTTTCCCTTCAATCTAGATTAAACTGTCACGTCAAAACACCAACGAGTAACCAGCTGAAGTGTTGGACCAGGAGCAGGCACCCTGCTGTGAATCATGTAAATAATACTGCTGCTGATGGAGGAAAACCCACAAACTGAGCAAAGCTAATGCTCGGCTTAACTCTCCCTCTCTCCCTCTCTCCCTCTCTCCCTCTCTCTGCCTCTCTCTCCACACATTGTGTTACAAGTTTGCTTTGCTTCGTCTCTGCAATATTAACTGTCTATGAATGTATAGCCGTGATGACATTCGGATGATTTTTGTAATTGAGGAGCAGAGAGGGAGAGCGAACGTTAGTGGGGGGGGGGGGGGGGGGGGGCTCACCCCACCCCACCACCTCAGCCGGCTTAATCCTCCCAGTGGCAGACGGCAAGACCAGTTAGACATCAGGAAACCCTTATGGACATATTTAGAGCACTGCTTTTACCTTGGGTGCCCACATCTGTCATTTATGTGAACATGACAAATGACTTCAACGTAACAATTCTAACTCTTTAAATAATATAATGCATGTTATGAAGTATATATTAATATAAATTATAAACAGTTTACCTCAAAAAGCCTGTCTGTCTTTCATCTTTTGTGCATTGTTCATGACATACTTTCCCCTCATGACATTTGCTTATCCATAATCTGCCTACGGTTGTTCCGGAGATAATCCTTCTTTGTTAACATCCAGTTTCCTGTTGAAATGTTAAAGCCCCCCCCCCCAAGATTTAAAACACAACCAATCTAGACCTCCAACCTTCTCAACATTTTCTCCAGAACAAAACCAACAATTAATTGATCCCACTGACAAGTGTTGCCCGTGTAGCTGCAGATCTACGTTACTGTCAAAAACTTTTAGCAGCATGCCCCAGAGTGACACGTGTTCATCCTGCACTCCAAACCTGAAAACAGTCCCCCTTCAAATACACTGTTTAGGCATGATTAAATAACATTTGCTGAAAAGTACAGTCCCCCAGCTGTTTCAGGAAATCATTGAGACTAAACTATATTTCTTCATGACCAGTTTTTAAAGCATCAATAGGAATAAATGGGCTCGGGTAGGACGTCAAAACGTCCGGAGACCACAACTTCTTTTTGTTTATTATTCAGAAAAATATAGATAGAATATTGGCTGCCACATTGTTTTAAACTTTGTCAGTATTAACACCAATTATTTTTCCTACTCCAATCACACACATGCACTCTCCTAAAATATATATAGTGCATTGAGACCATTTCACTTTTTTTCAGCCTTTAGCTACAATCGCTCACATTAATTTAGTCCTCATCTTCACCCGTTAGCCCATAAAAACAGGATTTCAGAATTTTTTGCACATTTATTTGAGAGAAAAACAGATATATCACATTGACGTCAGTATTCAGACCCTGAATTTGGGTATTTTCTGACATTGAATAGGGACTGCCACCATAGGGATCGTTTGTTTGGGTTCAAGTCTGGTCTCTGGCTGGGCCACAGCATGCTTCACATTTGGGATGATATTGTGCAGATGCCGGGTTTCCTCCAGACATGAAAACTCAGAATTGAGGCCAAACAGTTGAGGCCCAACAGACACCAAGACAAGAGTCTTTGCGTCATCAAAACAGAGAATCTTGATTCTCTCAGAAGAGTTCTGGTTATTTCAAACTTAAGAATCATGGAGGCCTCTGTGCTCTTTAATTCAGTATAATTGTTCTTCTTCATTGTCTTTGAAGGCGGTTCCTTTGACCGCACCGCTTGGATTATGCTCTGATACGATCATTCGTCTTTGAGATCTTATATAGAAAAGGTGTGTGCTGTTCCTAATCAGGTCCAATCAACTGAATTTACCGCAGGTGGGCTTCAATCAAGGTGTAGAAATGTCTCGAAGATGATCAAGAGAAATGAGAGGCACCTCAGCTGAATTTCAAGCTTCATGGCAAAGGTTCTGGATACTTATGTCAATGTCATATTTCAGTTTTGTCTTTCTAATAAATTTATCAATTCTAAAATCCTGTCTTTTGTCCTTATCTGGTATTGATGAGGAGAAAGTGCTTTTAAAGTTTCAATCCTTAAGATTTCAGTTCTTTCAGTTCTGATACATTTTCAATTTTCAATTTGAGTGAAAATATTGGAATTGTACTCAAAGTTTAGCAATCTGTGTTTACACTTAAGCTACACATCTTCAGGATTGTTTGCATTGTTCCATATTTTTTGTGCATACAATGAAAAAAAACGATGAGGGAATGATTCATGATGTGACTAAAAATGCGTTTTGTACACATTTTTCTACACATTTCCTGCACCATAAATCCAACAGCTTGACGGAAACAATGAAGCAAGTAAAATAGCTTCTTGGACAGATCACAGAGCTCTGTGTAACCCTGCTCTAAAATTATTGAATTAACTACTCCTTATATTTACAGTAGACAGATATTAATGGAAGAAAGATAAGTTGCACTATTTTTTATCTCGAGGTGCTAGCCGCCGCGACAGAGTTGCTCTCACGTCTACATTGACAACAATGGAGTTGAGGGTGCAAAAAACGCAGCATGTAAACGCCCCCATACAGTTGTTGTTTTTTCGGGAATGTCGCCACAGGAACATAATTAATACTGCAAATACGTATATAAATATTGTGATATATTCGTCAGTGGGCCATAAGCTTAATCACCGTTGTGTTACCTCCTCCAGCGACATTTATTTAATTGAAAGTCTTGGGGGGTTGCCACTTTTAAACATACATTTTTTGATGCACTGTATATATTCAATGTATCTTTTTACAACGGTTCGTACGATTACAAAATACAAAAAGTTACTCCTCATGTTTTGTGCGTTTTCCTACAAAAACCAGAAACACGTGTCAATATCGGCTCAATACATGCATACAGTCTTCTCAAATAGACTTCCGTCTTTACAGGAAACTACTTAGTTAGGTTTAGGCAACAAAACTACTTAGGTTAAGGAAAGAATTGTCGTTTGGGTTTAAATAACCACGGAAGTGGCGTTACTGAGGTATGCAAACACGGGGAACGAACAGCAGTGTCCTGGCTTGATGATCGCTGTTTGTTGTACTTCCTTGTTCACGATTACGTGGATAACATACAAAATTATTTAGTGGTATATCTACAAATCACGTTGCATTGTTTTTCGCAGGTATAGCACGAAATAGCATAGCGTACGTATTGCATAAAAATGGCATGAACACGACTCTTTATAACTTGCACTGCAGTGCTTCGTGGCATACCCGCAGTATGGTTTTAATTCCAACAAACTTGTCCGTCTGTATGCTGCTAAGGCCGCTAGCTGCCTGTCAGGAAGTGGACAAGTGCAGGTTCACCTCAGTGAACATGATTAAATCACACAATAACCTCCTTCCTCTCTCAACAAATCCTCTTAAGCAGGCTGTATTACATATCTGCCAAACAAGGAAAACTCAATCAGAACAATCAACCAAGCCAGGCCAAAGCCCGCCCTCCCAGCTTGTCTGATCCCATTGCCGTGATTAAAATGAAAATGGAGCTGGGACATTACCAGAAATCCCATGTTCACCTTATAAGGAAGATCAGAAGTCTGTGTGTGTGTGTGTGTGTGTGTGTGTGTGTGTGTGTATGTATTGTGCTCCCGTGCAAAAGGGGATAATATAAATGTGTCCTGTGTAATTCCCTGGCTTGGATCACAAAACACTGTTTTTATGGTTTTGCAATAATAATAGAAGAAAGATTACAATTGATGGGTTTGGATTAATAATATTTAGCAATTCCATTCTCCAAAAGTAATACATTAATTTGTTTATGGGCAGTGTGTTTTGAGGAAAACATGTTTTTATCGTGCTGCACCTTTGAAACCCCAAAACAACAAAAGTGCTTCTGGATTTTAGATTATTAATAAATCAGGCAATAAAGCAATGGGGTTAAAATATGAAATACAAATCAGGTATACTTCACATGTCAGTATTTCAGTAGGGCTGCAGCTAATTATTGTTTTCATTATTGATGAATCTGCCAATTATTTTCCAGAATAATCAGAAAATAGTGGACAAAATTGCACAGCAGTGGAGTTCTTCAAATATCTTGTTTTGTCCAACAAACCAAAGATATTGAATTTAGTATCATGTGTGACAAAGAGAAGCATCAAATATTGCTAAACTAGCATTACAAATAACCAGCATTATCATTATTAATTGATTACTTGTTGTCCAAGAAGGCAATGGATTCCATTCATTTCACAATATGGAATCAACTTGTGTAACTACGTCACTCACGTTGCTACAGAGTGACAAAACGTCAGTGTTTGGTTTTAGTTTTGCTCTTGTCTTACAAAGCAGTTGCTTGGGCGAAAGTCCTGTTTGTTTGACCCACCTGACCCGTGTGGACTATTTAAACTACTTCAGTTGCTCAAAGCGTGTAATAATATGCGTTTACATTAAACTGCCAGGCGTGTCGGTGTCAGACGTCGTGAAGCTACAGAATTTGACGCATTGGGAGTGACAACAGGTAGAAGCCATAGACTGTATATAAAATCTGCTGTTTGGAAGCCTCCAGTTCGGCAATTTGGCCGTCGCCATCTTGGATTTTTGCAACCAGCATTATGGTAACAGAAGTTACCATATTTGGAATGCGCAGGAGTGACGGAGATTTGTCGTATCTGGCTTTGGTAGCGGCAGCGACCTTTCAATCACAGTAAGCCCCGCCCTAAAGCATCCCCTGCTTTATGGTCTGTTTGACTCTAAATGGACCATAATGTACTAAATGAACATCATGCTGTATTGAAGAAGACTTGAAACTAGAGATTGAGACCATAAACTCATGTTTACAATGTTTACTGAGGTAATAAATCAAGAGAGAAGTAGAGTCATTTTCTCATAGACTTCTATACAACCAGAGGAGTCGCCCCCTGATGGACATTAGAGAGAATGCAACTTTAAGACATTTCAGCATTTGCTTCCCTTTTCAGACTTGGAGGTTGCCACGTGGTGGAAACCACTTGAGATACAAAGTTGCTATAATGACCCTTTGATGAACTATGCATGGTCAGTGTACATATCAGTTTGTGTGTGTGTGTATATGGAGAGAGGGACTGTCCTCTCCAGAAAACCGTCTGTGCGGGTATTTGTGTGTGTGTGTGTGTGTGTGTGTGTGTGTGTGTGTGT
>NW_022280035.1:1035514-1036178 GCF_004355925.1 Anarrhichthys ocellatus | reverse complement strand
CACACACACACACACACACACACACACACACACACACACACACACACGATGAAATGCGTCTTCATTTTCTGCGTGTGTGTTTGTGAGTTGCACTTGCAGCAGACAGGACGGTCCCGGCCCTGCCTGTCACACCTTCTCCGCATGGAGGAGTATGGATGGCCAATTACATCGCTTTTGTCATTAATTAATGAGGATAACGAGCTCCCCCTGCTCCCCACAAAACCGTGGTGATCCTCAGCTGGTGCTGAACAGGGAGACGGGTGCTGGGCCATGTGTGTGTGTGCGTGTGTGTGTGCGTGTGTGTGTGTGTGAGAAAGAGACAGCGATGGAGATTCAGAGAGTCTATGTGAGAGAAGAGGTTATGGTGAACACAGAGATGATTGTTGACCTCAGGGCTTTGCATGTACATTTGTCCAGCGAGTTGAGGTGTGTTTGCGTGTGTGTGTGTGTGTGTGTGTGTGTGTGTGCGTGTGTGTGTGTGTGTGTGTTTGCTCACCACCAGTCCTGTATCTGTGGGGGCCATTACAGAGATTAGGCAGTGCTACAGTAACGGATGCCCCCGATTGTCAGGTCGTATCCTCAGTCAAGACAACAAGCTAAAAGGAAAAAGAGTGAGAGTGATGGAAAAGAAAGGTGGGGGGGGGGGGGGGGGGGGGGGGGGGGG
>NW_022280035.1:1024194-1035414 GCF_004355925.1 Anarrhichthys ocellatus | reverse complement strand
TCTCTCCGCTCCCTCCCACCCGGCTCGGTTTGGCCCCCGACACGCAGTCTGGGTCGACCACGCGTGGTGTCAGGTGCCTTGTGGCGATACGCAAAACGCTTTGCCTGACTGCCATGTTCTGAGGGTTTGCGGCCATATGAGCGCAAAACACAGTCACACACACACACACCCACACACACCCACACATACACACAAAATGCACAGACACATACAAACAGACACACACCCCCCCACACACACACACACCCTTTAGACGTCTGATTAACGAATGAAGGGCCCACACCGCTGCACTCGCAGCAACGTCGCCCCGAATCACATGGCTCCTCAGAACCAACTGACTCACCCGCTCATCGCTTCCGACAAGGCGGGGCTGCGAGGGGCCAAACAGAGGGTGATGTCATAGCTGAACGGAGAAGTTTGGGGGGTCCGTGGGTGATGGGCAGGTGGGGTCCTTACAGTGCCACCGCCGGGAACAAAAAACACCGAGGCACCATCTCTTCCTCCGCGTCCTATACGCTCTTTCTCCCTGCCACCTCACACACACTTGTTCAGCCCTATTGTTTATCTGTCCCCCCCCCCCCCCCCCCCCGTCACGAACCTGCCCCGAAACAGACAAATCTTCTTCGTCACTATGGCTTTCAAAGCCCCAACTATGCTTCTGTGAGCAAATTGTAATAATAGAAAAAGACCTAATGTTCTATAAACCCCCTTTATCCGCCACTGTAAGCATAATCAGAGCTGATGTTCATTCTCCTCCGAGGCCCCTGTTTGTATGTACAGTCTGTGTCTGTGTGTGTGTGTGTGTGTGTGTGTGTGTGTGTGTGTGTGTGTGTGTGTGTGTGTGTGTGTGTCTGTGTGTGAGAGAGAGATGAAGTGCTACAATGTGCATCAGACACATGAGCTTGCACATAGAGAGAACTTAATTAGAGAAAACAGCGCTGTCAGATGCATTAGGCAGAGGTACGCACTTAAGGGCATATGGTTTTAGTACTATACCATCGGGTTGGAGAAGAAAACCGCACAAACATACCTCAAAGCTCCGAGCCATGCTAATGAAATCACTCCCTTTCTATCCCACTGAGAGCAAACACAAATGTTTACAGACATCACACAGTCCGTCCGCAGTCCTGCACCACACTGAGCTGTGAGAGAGTCGTAGTGCACTGACTGTATAGCGCCGCGTGTTTGTCTGCACGAAGACACCGAGAAAAATGTCTTCTACTATGCTGTTTAGTCTAGCATTCATATTATACTACTACTCCCCACAACTCATGTTTAGCCTTTAATAAGCAGTGTAAACATTCAATAAATGGTTTATCAATCACATGAAGAGTTCTGCTGTATGAAAGATAATTAATGCCATTATAGTTAAAACACAGTTGTGATAATGTAAAATATGTCCTCGCTGCAGAAGTTGTAATTGTTGACCAATGCTGTACGTTAATCGTTCTCACAGATGTCCTCATATCTGCTCGTAACAACATCATATTTGTTTTTGAAACCTTTTCTCAAACATCTACATAAATGTTCAACAGGGGCTCAAACATGGATTATTTGGTGTTTTATACAACAATGTGCTGAAAACGTGACATTATAATTACATACGAAATGATGTTCATCTGCAATACTCCACCTGGTTGTAAGTGTGTTTGTGTGATGACGCCGGTCAGAACAAATCAATTACAATCCACTCAGATATTTCCATCAGATATTTTAAGTGTGCATATTTGTCTAAAAGTGTAAATTGTATTGTGTTTATTTCAATCATAATTTTCAAGACGTTTTTGAATTATTGCAGCCTTTTAGAGTGTTTCATTCAGGCTCACTTGCTGTTTGTTTTCTAACATGTTGACACACATGGCAGGCTTTCTGCTGGGGCATGCCCAGGGCACACTGGGGCATTGATCTGTTTGCTTTGTTGCATCCAAAAATGAACGGTTGTTTGTACAGTTCTAATTGTATTGCTAAGAATCCCCTCGTCTTGTACGTTTGTTTTTGGTCTGTACGTTGTATAAACACAATTTCTGACCAGCCTCATTCGTCGAAACGCCGAATTGTATTAATTTGCTGTTGTAGAATGCAAAATGGAATAAGAGACATAGATTGTGTTTTCATTAAGGAAAACAGAATTAAAAAGGAGAACGTTTCATCAAATGCGCATTAAACACACGTTACACAGAGTAACATAAACACACTAGCCACAAGGCTTCAGCACTTATTTAATGATATTGTTTTAATACTCTGCATGCGATCGTCTATAAAGACAAAATACAGGACAGAAATGTCGCTTACACGTCCCATAATTCTCTCATTACAGTGAAAGATGAGGAGGATTTTATGTTTGCTGGAAGGCTAAAGGGTCAGTAAACACAACCATGTGACCAGCTAAAATGTACAGATCTGTCTTCATGTGTAGATTCACGACATGACACACTGCCACCATGCACTCTGAAGGCCATTAAGATAATAAGGTGACACAATAAAAGATCTTTCAGCAGCTCGACGTTAGAGGGCCTATGGAGGGAAAGTGACCACCCAACCGCCCGTGCAAATAAAAAATAAATAAAAAAGAACCATCTCATTTATGGCAATTAGGCTGCACGGAGACTGATGGAGCGCAGGGCCAGAGCCCTCACATCATCAGCAGCATTTGTCACATTTCATCGCCGCCGCCCCGACTGTCTCGTGGGGGTCTCAGACAAGACATGTGTCATCAGAGGGCCAATTTAAGATGCCATGGGTGGCCCGTTGTTGTGACACGCTGCTAAATTGTAAGAGAGAGGCCGGGTTGGATCACTTAGTCACTCGCTTCACTAGCATGGATAGACTGGCCTGATCTACATGTATGGTCTAATGTAGTCTAAACGGCATCGTGGATTAGTTTGTGTAGAACACAAACCTTCCACATTATAAGAGGAGCACCAGTGGGACTGAAAGTAATGATTCATTTTGGGTTAGCACGTGAAAAAAAGAGATTATAATTGCAAAACTTTATGGACTGGGTGTGATGAGGAAAAATAAACATATTTGAGAACTCAGTGTAATGGCAGATTAATCTAATTGAGAACTGCTGTGTGCATTATGTTGGAAATGATTTTCACTCATCTCTGATGTCAATTTGCAGGCTGCAAAATGTCTTACTGTTATCAAATCAGGTGTTTGTATTTATATAGTAAATCCTGAATTTAAATTGAATTATTTAGCTTAAAAAAGAGGAGCACAAACATCAGTAAAGCTAGAGCAAGGAAGTGTCAGATTCCAGGTAAAGGTGACTTCTGTCAGACAAATAAAGACAATGACAGACAAAGAAAACACACACACGTTTTCAGGAAATATAAACACCACTACTTCTTTTTTTAAATTCGTCCTCCCACAAGTCAGAACCTGAAGACTGGCCCCTGCAACGTTCACTGAATTAAGTCGAGCAGCGAGACAGGAGCTGAAATCGTGTTAATAGCATGTCCAGAGTGTAAGAGCCCCGCGTGCAATCACCCAAATACCCAGAGACAGGTCCCGGGTGCCCCGGGCGGCTCTTGCGCCCTTCCCCTCAGCGCCACCGACCCCATGCGCGTGCCAAACCGGGCCCCACCAGCGCCTCTGAGCTCGTTCAGACCCCCAGCTCCTGGTGTCAGAGGCTTCTCGTGCAAGGAAAATAAGTTGTCAACTCCTTATATTTTGAACCCTTTTTTTATTGCAGCCTGTTAACGTCCTACATTAAAAGCGAATTAGCTGAAAGAGTCTTAAACTATCATATATAATGTCCACAAGCAGAACACAATAAGCTAATATATACGTTTGAAATTATCCTTTGAAAATAAATAAATGACGTATAGGCCTGTCGTATGCGAGTGTGGCTGGCGTTTAAAGTTGTTATTCAATGTGATCTCGATGAGGCAAAAAAAGCTGTGAAATGCTTGTTGAAATGAAGCAAACCGGGGTCCAAGCATAGATATGTGTTTTTAATTATAAAGACATATAAACAATATATGAAATCCATGTTGCAACACAACCAAAGACGCCTCTTCAATAGGCTGCAGTTATGAGTATAGCCGGGCTCGGAGCAAGTGATTTTCCACAATAGTTGTACAATACAATCATGTGAGATGTGCAATAACTTAAAAATAATGATCATAATAATCATAAAAAAATTGTCAACACATCGTTTCAGAAAATATATCAGCCATCATCACATTTGTTCCTCACACATAGCATCAGTCAGTCGAGGGAAGTCCTTTCATAATTGTTCTTTTATAAGTGGAGCTTGGGTCGCATTTCTACTTTGAATGTTGTTGTTGAATGTTGCATAGATCACAAATAAGATCAGATAACTTAATCCTGCTAAGAAATGTTCCCAAACTCATAATTTGGACATGGCCTGGTTAGTGTAAAGTGACTCCATCTTAAGGCCCAAAGTGTTTCATTTTATCTGGAGCGTTTGTTAAATCGGGATGAAACAACTGCAGTATAATGAACAATATTTTAAGATTATCCTTTAGACTAAACTTGTTTTATTTTCCACAGCATGTTTTTTTTATTAACTAGGAGAGAGAGAGATATCGACATGGTTGGGTAAAAGTTCGGGAAAGAGAATGAAAACCAAATCAAGGCTTGTCATTGCAGTGTTTGAAGAGACTCGCCGATGTCCCGGAATAAGTGGTGCACTTTTCGGCGCAGGTGGCGAGCGCGGAGCCCGAGAACGGGTAGACGGCCGCCTGTCCAAAGGGCGCCAGGGCGGTGGGGATGGGCGAGGTCATGGTCTGTCCCTGGTTCAGGTAGGCCACCAGCCGCCTCATCTCCTCCAGAGCCTGAGCCTGCATGAGGATGTAGTTCTTGGCCAGGAGGAGGGTGGCTATTTTGGAGAGTTTTCTCACCGAGGGGCTGTGGGCGTAGGGGATAACGGAGCGCAGGCCGTCCAGCGCGTCGTTCAGGTCGTGCATCCTCCTCCTCTCCCGCGCGTTGATGCTGAGCCGCAGGGAACGCTGCTCCTTGGACTTCTTGCCGAGGGGCCCCCCGGGCTTGTCGTCTCCGAACGGCGAGCCTCTCTTGCGGGACTCGAGCGAGTCGAAGCCGTCCTCGTCGTCGCTCGTGTGCTCTCCGCCGCTCTCGTTGGACTTCGCAGTCTGCCCGGAGAGGAAATCGGTGGCCGGCGTGAGCGGGAAGCGGCTGGGACTCCCGGGACCGTGGCCCGGACCGAACCCGAAGGCTGATTGGCCGTAGCGCTGCGTTAGGTCGAGGAGCGCGTCGTTGCTGATGGACTTGAGCAGGTTCTCTTCGCTGGCATTCATTTTTCTCTTCCGGAACAAGATGCTGAGCAGGTCTCTTCCGCCGCTTCCTCTGTCCTTTATTTGGAAACTGTCACGCTGTAGTTCTCTCTCCCAAAGAGTTGCTGTTTTCTAGGAGTCCCCCTCTCTTCCCCCTTCACTCCTCTCCTCTGTCAGCTGCAGTGACTCTTCAAGAAGGAGGCTGTGGATCTGAAGCCTCTCTACGAGCGTTCACCTCCTCTGTGCGCTGCGCTCCCCCCTTGTTGCGCGCATAGCCCACGTTCAGCAACACTTCTCTCTTTTTAATTGTGCTCGCTGAGGTTCGGAGCGCTCGGTGTCGGTCGGTGTCCCTTTTTTTTTTTCTCTTTCTCTCGCGCTTCTTTTTCTCGTGCCCTCCCCCTCGCCTCGGGCGGACTGTGTGACTCGCGCTCTGCCCCGCTCGCAAGTTAGTAAAGAGCACGAGGGGGCCCCCCCGCGGGGATTATCCGCCCGTCCAATCAGGGGGGCGTTTTAATTAACTCGGGAAGAGCTCGAGCCTACTCCCAATTTCAAATGTGATATTTGACACGCTGCCCAGCCACAGACTATAATACTACTGCATTGTTCACTATCACAAATCACTTTTAAACCGTGTTTTTGTGTGAGACATATAAATAAACTTGAAGGGAGATATACAGTATTTCATCTTTTTTTTGCTACAACATGCACAAGTCAGCATGAGCTCAGTGCACCTTCATGTAGCAGAAGTCCATCAGACAGGGAGGTGGATAGAAAGTACTCTCTCTAGATTAGAAAACACACAAGGAGACATCAAGTATACGAGCAGGAGGACACAGGTTTGAGCGCCAGGTTCCTTTCTTTCCCAATGAATTCAATTCAAAAGTTCATTCTTTTGGTTAACAAAGCACTGGCTCCTGCTCCGCAGAACATCTCGGACATGTTGTCAGAAGGTCCAGCGAGATGGCTTTCGGTATTTGTGCAGCTTTAACGAAAGGAACAAGTTTGCCTGCTGATTTTAGACTTTTGGACACTGTGCTGTTTAAAAAAAACAAACTCAAGAACCTCCTTTTTTTAAATGAACACACCCTATCTGTACAGTACACATGTTTGTATGCATCTGTATGTGTATTTCTGTACATCTCTGTTTTTTTTGCACATTTTGCTGTTCTTCTGTTGTTGTTTTTGTGCAAAGCACCGCTTTCGTATATATGACGTTGTACAAATACATTTGAATTGAACTGCTACACACTGTATCTGTGCACGTAAACAACACAGACAGACAGAGGAGATGCTATACAGGTGTTGCTTATTAGTCGGCTCTGGACAAATCAATAAGCTCACACTGGAGGAAGCCATTCACTTTGCATGCTTGCACAGTCAGCTATGACACCAAACACTCGGGGACAAGTTACACTTCTCATCTTTAGCATCTGATCTGCGAAAGACATGTAGCTTTAGTTTTGTCTGTATAATGAGTCATATATTATAAGCATTATAAACTTCTATTAATACTTTTAAAGACAATATTAGAGGATAGGACTCAGCTAGCTACAGGTTTTTTTTATTTTGCATCAGCAAAATATACTGTGCACTAACTGTCTAATAACCATACTACCATACTATTTGGTATCCCAGAAATACGATTTAGTATGTCCCAGTACACAGTATGTCAGAAAATACCAGGATGTTCTACTGCGTCCGGTCACATATTGCAGTATGACAGCCAGCATGCTTTTTCTGGCTGTTCTGACCCACAATCCTCTCTGCAGAGCTGATATATATGAGCGAGAGGGGTCAAAGTTGAAGGTGCAATGTTATGATGAAGTGGTACGTCCAAAATGAATGCATACTACATCAGTGAGTACTTTGTAAGAGCAGCTGCAGTGTGCACTAAAAATTTTAAAAAGTATACGATTTGGAACGCAGTGCAAATGACACCACAGGCGATTTAAAATGTTAAGAAAACGTCGCTGAACTCACCGCTGAGTAAAATATTATATCAGTAAATCTGACATCGCACACTACTATAACAGCTAATATCTTTTTTTTTTGGCAAGTAAAAGGTCTCCTGATGCTCAGAACAGGTTAAGTATGAAAGTTAATGGAGAAGGTAAGGCTGCCTCTCAGTGTCCAACATGGAGCATCACACTACAATGAGCGGCTGACTTTATGAATGGCTCCCTGCAGGTTGTGTGCTTTATTCTGGGGAAATTGTTTAGAGGATGCTGCCACCTTGTGGGTGTGAGGTAAAACCTGATGAGGTTAACTGTGCAGTGCATGATGATGATCTCTTGTGACCTCGAGGATAATCACAGCCTCCTGACACTTTACAACCACAAACTAGAGACCGAGGGCATTCAGAGGTTGTGTGGCTTTCCCTGGTATATTGACAATGAGGGGGGTTCTGAGCAGCTTACACAACAGAAGTGTTCTCCATCCAGACGCAAAAAAAAAATGCAATTCTTGCAGAAATCTCCAAATGTCAACAGCATTGCTTTTTATGTTGTCATTCAAGGTCTTGGTGTCTTAATGTGCTATTTTTAATCATTTATCGAGTGGTAAGAAATTGCTAAATTTAACACCAAATCTATGTCATAAAGGTTATCAAATCCAAAAAATTGCTATCCTTAGAATAGATGAAAATAACACATTCATACTGCGTGCAATAAGCGGTATGGGTTTTGCCTAAACTGCTTGTGACTATCAAAAAGTAACATGTCTGTAAAGTGAGGTCTTGTGGGTTTCAGAACCCATTTTCATTCACATATCTTGAGGTAAAAGGTCAAGGAACCCCTTCAAAAGGTCGCCGTGCCAGTTTCCCCTCGCCAATAACTAGCACAACTTTGGAACGTTATTCAGCCGCCTTCCCGACAGGCCAGCATGACCTGATCGGGACCAATGGGTTCATTACGTTTGATTTGATACCAGCATCTCCAGCTTTAGGAGACTGAGCCCACAGTCTCTTAAAGACAGCGATGTTGGCGGGTCTCTGACGGTTTCTAGTTCATTTAACATTTTTGTGTCGAAACCATATCGGACACAAACTACCACTCAAAAAAAGATATAATAGCAGAAAGCGTATTTATTTGTCTCGTGGCGATAAGTGTCGTTTAGTCAGTGAAAGTCTATTTGTGACCACTGATCCTCGTTGCTGATGTTATTATCATGTATGTGGTAAATGGTGTTATTGTTGTTGAGACTTCTCTGTTCTATGCTGCTGCACCTTATGTTGGCTTGAAACTCACATTAAAGCAATGATGAGCAGACCTTCATTAAAACCGACATCCTACTTATTGCTGTTTAGCTTCTAATGACTTAATCGTTTAGTCGCCATTGTGATCAGGATTCAAAGTACGCTCTCAGAAATGGAGGTGTTAACTAGAACTATATAGGGTTCATCGGCTTGTCCTCAGTACCCTTTACGGTTCCTGGGAGAACCTTTCATAAAACCTTGAACCCTTTCAGATGGTTCTACCTAGAAACCAACATAAAGGGTTATACCTAGAACCATCTGTGAAAGGTTCCAACCAGAACCCTCTCTTGTGGTTCTATCCAGAACCTTTCCACCTGGGGGTTCTACCGAGAACCCTATTATAGTCAGATGGTTTTATCTAGAACCCACCCAGGGGGTTCTACCGAGAACCCTATTATAGTCTCATGGTTTTATCTAGAACCCAACCAGGTAGTTCTACCGAGAACCCTTTCATATTCCAAGGGTTTAATCTAGAAAACACCCACTCTTTTTACCAAAAAGGGTTCTTTGGTTGAAAAGCGTTGTTAATGAACATTGGTTAACTATTTTTACCCAACAAAGGGTTCTTCAGAAGCAAATGGTTCTGGGTAGAACCTCAGCCCTTCAGGAAGAGACCGTTTGGAACCCTTATTTCTAAGAGTGTAGTCGTTTCCTGCATATTAAATAGTTTACATATCAAAGTTTTTGCAGATTAAAGTCTGAATGTAATACTACTGGTATATAAACGATTCCTCTTTGATGACATTCTGACCTGATCTACACAGAAGTGATGGTCAAATATCTTGATCGGTATAATTTATTCTTATTATCAATAACATGCGTATTGCTTAATCGTTTCTATGAATGCATTTCAATGAGTTTCATGTCATTCCTCTGTCGTTGTGTGTCTAGCAGTGAATCAGAAAGCATAAAAGCAAGAACATAAAACTGTGGCATCGATTATCAAAGCAACAAAGATGAACACATTAATTCATGGAGGAGTGATCAATACCAACAAAATGAAAAGGAGCAAAAACAGCTGACAACAAAGGTTTGAACTGAATATGACGTAAAACCAGAAAACACAAAATCTGTGAGAGAGAAATCAACACCAACAACATGACTACAAAATAAAAGCCTGTGAAATGTATTTACTTTTTGTTATTGAAACTGAAATGTTTTTCAGTCTCCGTGAAAAAATCAATTGGTCTTCATCACAATAGACTTTTTGATGCGTCATTGAAAAGAGCAGGTGTCACTGATAACATTAACAATGGCTCTAACAATTCCAGACAACGGAAAACTCAAAATTGTCAGACTTCCAACTAGAAAAAGTACAATACAACTCCAGGTTGGACATCCTTGTGAACTTTGCAAAAGAAGCAGTTGCCTGACGTCAAACAGCAACGGAAGCACGCATTGTAAACGGTAAAGCATCAAGTAAAAGGTTACTTAAAAATACATTTGACAAGTTCTGTATGTAAATTGATGTCAACTTTATTAATTATCTGATACGGTAAACAGTCTCTGAAAGTTATCTTCTCTGCACAAAGGTTATTTGAGCAATGCCCCAAAACATGTGTAGGCCGCTCTGCAGAGAGTAAAGCTGTGTGAAGCACCAGAAGTTGGACATTTCAACAGGAAATATTCCGACCTCTGAGTTGTCTGGAGTGAACCAGCAAGAACAACACCAGCACCCTGAAACTGAAGCAGCTAAATGGAATTCAGCCATCGTTAATGTGATCTCACACCTGTGCTCTGCTGAGATACGTCTTCAGTCAGCATTTTGGCACGTCTCTAAGGCAATGTAATGTGTGTGTGTGTGTGTGTGTGTGAGAGTCAAAAATACAACACGCTTCAAAGTTTCAAAAGAGCACTGCAGCAGAGTTCTCTTCATCATGTGATCATTTCCCCTCAAACACCCACAGGAGGATGTTCAACACTTTGTCCAGCAGATGGCAGAAAATGCCCGCGAGTTGACAAATGAAACGTTTCAAACGCGTAATGGACAACACACTGTGTATATCAGTCAATAAAAAAAACTATTTAGTATCACCTGAGGACCTTTGTGTCATTTAGTTATGTTGGTTGTATCCAGGAGACGTCTTGATTTAATGATCATGTTAATGTGGCTCGTGATGCAGACTGAAGAAAAGCTGCACTTCCTGAGAGTTAAATAAACCATTCTCCATCTACAACAGCTATTGATCTACAGAAAACAAACATGGAAACCATCCGGTGCAGGCCACACAGGTGGATGGTTCCCTCTCCGGTCCATTGTGATCACGTCCCCTAGTGGTCAACTGACAGTACTACACTCAGTCGTCCCCTTTATTTTTCTGTCCAGGGCGAACTTAGCACTAAAAGCTTCTGGTTCACAGAGAATGGGAGAAACGCAAAAAAAAAAAAAAAAAAAAAAAGTGTCAACGCACCGACTAATAATACACGATACTTCTAAAGTCGTTGCTGCGGCTCTGTGTCGCCATGGCAACTGCAGGCTCAGCTTGCCATACAATGGTGGCACATCACATTTGGGGAGAGAGTTTGCATTGCAGTGACAGAAGAGCACCACCGCGGGGCAGAAGCGTTGTGTTCTAGTCCTGAGAATGTGGTGATGCTGTCATATTTGACAGGAACAATGCATGTGTGCACAGTGTGTGTGTGTGTGTGTGCACAATGAGTGTGTGTGTGTGTGTGTGTGTGTGTGTGTGTGTGTGTGTGTGTGTG
>NW_022280035.1:1020774-1024184 GCF_004355925.1 Anarrhichthys ocellatus | reverse complement strand
TGTGTGTGTGTGTGTGTGTGTGTGTGTGTGTGTGTGTGTGTGTGTGTAGAAGCATTGCAGATGAAGTCATGCTGAGCTGTAAATGTGCTGCATCAACCTTTCACTGTCACCGTCACCGTGTTCATTTTTGTCCCCTGGATGCAGTGGAGCGGGAGCGTTTTTGTCAGAACAGGACACATGTTTTATTGTCAACCGGTGGTGATATTCAAAGTTACACCGGGTCTTGATTATTGCTAATATGTTTTGTATCCCGGACCCAGCAGGATCCACACAGGAGGGGTTTCCTCTCCAGGTCGTCTCTCATATCCTAATTTTCAACTCCACCGTGTGCCCCCGCTGTCTGATTCTCTCCCCCTGTCTCATGCATACACTCCTTCTCTCTCCCCCCCCTCTCTCCCTCCCTCCCTCTCTCTCATGCACACATCAAAGTGCTGCTCTGAGTAAAGATGGAACAGGCTCCTTTGATCTCTTCCTGTCGGCTCTGATTAATGTGTGGATTTACAGTGCAGACCTACAGGGACCTGGCAGCCATGACACCCCCTTCTGCTTCCTCGAAAAACCAATCACGGCCCTTGATTTTTTATTCATCGCTCCAATCGCGATGCTTCTCACACTGGCACGAAACAAACCTCAAGCGCTCACGCTCATTCGACCTTAAGCGGCCGACCTAAAGTGTCCAAAAGAAACACACCATGTCACAAATCACAGGATAGCAAAGGCTGCAAATGACCAATCAGAGAGACTTCACAAAGTCTGCTTTGTAAAAGGCCTTTCCACCCAATACAAACCCTTTGTTTCATCTGAGAAGAGACAGAAAGTTGTGTGACATAGCTGAGGACTGGTGTGGTAGATGTTTATTTCAGCCAGCCTTGGCAGTCCTCTGCATTGGCGGGTACAGTGCCGGTGTTTGGTGGGAGGCTTGCTGACGACGACGCAGCAAATGTCGGAAAATATTTAGCACGCAAGCGTCGAGGGAAGTGTTTGCACGGCACACATTGTGCTTTCTGCGTTGCAGATTGCTCCCACGTTTCATCACAAGCCAAAGCCAAAATAAGCAAACAATGTGCGCACACTTTACTCCGTCTTTGCTCTTTTTTAGCCCAAACCGCCTTCTCGTTTCTCCTCACTCCTTATCTCTTCTCTCTCAAATTTGCCTCCCCTTTGCCGCAGTGCAATGCAGATTCCTCACAGCGTGGAGGTATGTTCGAGATAGGCGGGGTACCATGAATAATTGTTGAAGATATTTTTACTCTGACCCACTTTGGAGTCCCTTTCGCCCCCCTTAAAGGTGCCGCAGCCCGACTCTGTCTTAAGTCGACAGGATGTTTTTAACAAACAAATGAACCAATTCCCCGCTGAGTTTCGTGGTTTCAGCCGCAAAATCAATCTCTACAGCTATCTAAGAAATATTTGGCTTGTTTATAACCTGCATGGTCTACTTGTATCTCATTGAACTATACTCTCACACCCAAGTGCTCATGAGAGACGGGAGACACTGCAACCAATTGCTGTGACCAATCTATCACCAACAGCAGTGATGACAAAATTCCAGCTGAATAATGGCAACTAAAATCACACAATGAAGATCTGGAGACAGATCTCATCAGACCAACGTATAGGACCACCAAAGGACAATGTTAAAGATCTCTCAACATCAAATAGCCGACTCATGACCAGCAACGAAAGGTGCATTTGTCATCTGCTGAGCAACCTCATCCTTGTGAACATTGTACATGCAATCCAAAAGTTTGTTTTGAATAATCGCTGAGTGCCCTTAAAATAGTGTTGAGCATTGTAATGGTTCTTTAGCCTGGAGTCTCCTTCGCACATAGTCTCAAATATGCATCTAAGGCCAGGGTTCAACGAGCCGGCAGACTGGTCATGTCCACACAAGGCAATTTTGCACTTTCTTTTATACAAGCTTTATACAGGTTATAATTCTGCCAAGAACATACCCGTTTTCTTCAGTCTGACGGTTGTATTGTTGAGATATGTTATTGTTGCACCGCCAAGCTGAGAAGCAACGTTCGTTGTTCCCAGTAAGCATAACTGGATGGCATTATCCACATGCGATGCACAACCCTCGTGTTTTACCAGCCTTTCTGAAAGATGTTTCAAGTCTTTAAATCTACTTGCTGTCCAGAAAGTTTCCCCTCCAAAAAGAAGACGTGGAAAGCAGAAACGTTAACCAAGTTTTCCTTTTGAACCATTCATGGCTCAATTATCTTTTTTTTCTTGAGATAGGATTAAGTCATCCGGTCGATGTGGTCCCAAGAGTTTTATTTCCAGTTTTTGCTCCAGGGTTAAAGTGCTAAATTGTATTGTTGTTAAATAATCCATCACTACGATTCATCACTACTGTTGTAACGTTAACGTAAGTACAATATCAGTCCATCTTTAGCTAGTTAGCAGATGTGTACACCCTTGCACCATTAAAATCAACCAATGGGGGGCTCAGAGGGGTCCTGGCATGCAAATAATGCGGATGACCATATGTAAATAACTCAAGCCTTGGTAAAGAGCCTTTATCAACAGTATATTGTGTGTTGGAGTCTATGTGTCTAGATAAGGACTTAAATTATCAAATATTGTTACTTATTTCATATTTCAGTTTTTTCGTGGCCTTTAATTAACAACATTTCCCTCCTTGATCATCTCGGGTTAAACATCGTGGGCGACACGGGGCCGTGGTTCACTGAGACTAATAACAGCAGGACAGAGCTTTTAGCTTTCAGACAGCCGAGATTACAGCTAAGAACTGGAAAACAGGACATTTGAAGAGAGTGTTTGTGAATGTTATGGATACGAAACAAAACTTAGCGATGATGACACCAGTAATTAATCAACAAGACGGTTACAATTAACCTTCATGACGAGGAAACACACTGTGAAAGGGTTAAAGTTATAATACGAAAACATGTAGCGAGCTGTCAATCACCGTGTAGCCCCGCCCTAAAGCATCCCCTGCTTTATGGTCTGTTTGACTCTAAATGGACCATAATGTACTAAATGAACATCATGCTGTATTGAAGAAGACTTGAAACTAGAGATTGAGACCATAAACTCATGTTTACAATGTTTACTGAGGTAATAAATCAAGAGAGAAGTAGAGTCATTTTCTCATAGACTTCTATACAACCAGAGGAGTCGCCCCCTGATGGACATTAGAGAGAATGCAACTTTAAGACATTTCAGCATTTGCTTCCCTTTTCAGACTTGGAGGTTGCCACGTGGTGGAAACCACTTGAGATACAAAGTTGCTATAATGACCCTTTGATGAACTATGCATGGTCAGTGTACATATCAGTTTGTGTGTGTGTGTATATGGAGAGAGGGACTGTCCTCTCCAGAAAACCGTCTGTGCGGGTATTTGTGTGTGTGTGTGTGTGTGTGTGTGTGTGTGTGTGTGT
>NW_022280035.1:1017710-1020374 GCF_004355925.1 Anarrhichthys ocellatus | reverse complement strand
ACACACACACACACACACACACACACACACACACACACACACACACACACACAAACTGCATAAGTGAAGGCAGTCATATGTACAGGAGATGAGAAATAGGGAAATAACTGCGATAACAAATGTATGCACTCAAGGCAAGGCATGGTTATTGTTATTGCACCTTTCAACAACCAGGTAATTCAAAGTGCTTTACATAAGACGTAAAAGGCTAGAAAAGACACAAGGCTATATAAAAACGACAAAATGAAAAGACCATTTAATAGGATTTTAAAAGAGTAGAATAAAACATAGGATAAAAAATTATGCAAAATAGAGGGAAACAGGAGAAAAAAATTGCATTGCATTACAGTGAAAGGTATGAATGGTCCCAAGTCTTAATACAGTGGCAAACATAAGGGGTGCATAACATCTGAATCCTTAGTGTTGACTCTAGGGACAATAAGCAGACTTGTCCAAGATGATCTTAGAGGTCTGGACGGTTCATAACGAAGAAGCAGATCAGAAATGTGTTCTGGCCATATAGCATTCGGTGCTTTACCAAGAATAGAATTTAAAAGTAAATTCTTTGACACAAATCACACTGGACTGATGTGACTGATATGAGTCTATAACAACACCGACATAATCTGAGCTAATGGGAGCATGTACAGGTTGAACAGAAGAGGACCGAGAATGTAGCCTTGGGGTACTCCAATTTATTGTATGCTCAGATGTATATTTGCTAATCGACAAAGAGTAGTCCCTGTCCATTAAATAGGATTTAAAGCAGTTTAGCACTGTGTGAGAAAGCCCCAACCACTGTTCCAGTCTGTCTAGTCCAGTAATAGGGTTATCTCTTATTAGCAATACCAGTTGATCACAATACATTACAGCAGCATGTTCACAGAGTTGGACAGTTCTGTTTGTATGCCTGACTTAATGAGACACAAGTAAGACAGAAGTGCTAATAAACAGCATATTTTACTACAGCTTTTTTGTTTTACTGATGATGCTCAGAGCAGCCATCTTGGATTATGAGGTTGGGGTCGGTGGGGTTCCTTCGACGTTCCAAGTCAGAAATTCAACTTCAGGCAGCGTTCCAGTTGACATTTTCAACGGGCAACTCGCAGTTCAAATGGAATATAGCATAATAACTTTCTCTCTCTTCCTTCGCTTATCCCCGAATGTGTTAAATGACTCCATCCTTGAGAAAATTTCACATTTGTCTCCAGGTTCAAATATTTCAGCAAAAAAGAGTAATGAATGAATAACACAGTTTTAAATTAACACTAAGATTGATCTTATCTACACAGTCCATGTGGTTCCTATATATAAACTCATTTGACCTACTTACTAAACAGTCATTGTTGGGCAGGGAAATGTCTAGAAACAACCACAGTGTTATTTGTGATCCATTATGGAGACTTCAGACGTGACTGTTAAGACTCGACACTTGACTTGATCCTCTCTGGGTGAAAAGGGCTCAGAGGTAATATATTCTCTTTTAACGCCGCTCTGTTTGAACACAACTGTTCATAACAACTGCTTTATTTATAATGCGGCACCGAGCTGAAGTTAGGCAGTCAAAGCCATTCTCGCAAAGGCTTCGGAAAAATACAAAGAAAGCTATCAGACTTTAACATTTTACATAACTTAAAATTTCTGAAAAAAACCCAGTTTGGTGGCAGTCAGATAAGCCTTTGAATTGTGAATGTTATTGAGCTGATCTCAGAGTGGAACTCATTTTCTTCCCACAGCGTCTTTGTCTTCCTCTATTTTCTTCTTCCTCTTAAATCCCATTCTTCGCCTCTGTAATGATTTTGTGACATTTGTTTTCTGTCAGGGTTTGGAATAAAGATAACAATACGCAAGAACACGCTGTGAACGCTGACCTGACGTGAGCTCTGTGCACATTTAGAGAGATCTGAAAGGTCCTCACCAATTTCCAGCTCACCGCTTCTGTTATCTCGCCTTGCTTATCCTTTTTTTTCACCCCCCAGCTCTGCTATATTTCTCTCCCTTTGTCCCTCTGCGCAATAGTTTCTCTTTCCGCCTCCATCTCCCATACACGCACCCCCCCCTTCCCTATATTTCCCAACGTGAAAAGTCACCCAGAGTTATCCTTCTAGGGTTTGTGCGGACAGGAAATCCATATTTAATGAGTGACTCTCTTGTTAAAATGCTTTTAAGTGCTCCTGTGCAGGGCTTCAGGCTGGAGCAGAGGGGGGGGGGGGGGGGGGGGGGGGGGGGGGGGTCTGAGGCTTTTATTTATTCATTGGGCGGTTCAGTGCCTCTTCCTCGCTCCGACTCTGCGAAGAAGGGAGAGGATTAGAGGAATGAATCCCCCTCCCCTCCCCAACACACACACACACACACACCCTTCCTCCTCCCTCGCTGGCCTTGTTCCCTCCCTTGGGGGACACCCCTGCGTCAGTCCACATTAACATCCATCAGAGCATGGTGCTCTAGAGAGGGACGAGCCTCCGTCCGACTCCCACCGAGTTGCACATGCATGCATGAGTACACGCATGCACTAACGTGCGAGGAACGTGCACTGTGAGACACGCACTCAAAAGTGTCTCCGTCACCCTCCTGCTGTTCACGCCTTGAGCTACGCTCAGATTCAGTTTTGTTCATATCCTGCATTCAAAATTGAACTTGTTTCCAGAGACCCCCCCCCCCCCC
>NW_022280035.1:1017025-1017610 GCF_004355925.1 Anarrhichthys ocellatus | reverse complement strand
TTTGAGTTACACAAGTGCGGCTGTCCTCTACTTGATCAGTAGACGTATTTGAACAAGTTCGAACGAGCATCTGAAGACCGTCTGGAAACCGAGGGAGGAGAAGGGAGATGGGAGAAAAGTTTCTGTGGGTGAAGGCTGAGACGGTGCGTTGTGCTGATTCCTCTGCTCTTTGTGTGAAGTTTTGGGGCCGCCTGCTCCCTCGTTATCGCTCCTCGCTCACAGAACGGTAAGGGAGCAGAGAGTCGGGGGCTGGATGAGAGAGGCATATCATTAACAAGAGTGTTTCTACAACAAAGCGCAGACTCCATCAAATCCCACTCATTCCCACACACTGGTGTCACACACTCATCATTCTCCTGCGCTGAACTGCTCTGTGAAAAAAGATGCCCTCATTTGTCGAAAGGCACACACCATTTTTTTTTTTTTTTCTCAGCAGGCCTAATAGAAATTCCTTTAATATTTTCCCTCTGTCAAATCTTTGAGCATTTTGAGATACTAATGCTCATATCTAAAATTGGATTACGTTTGTTAGGGCTTGACTGTGTGTGTGTGTGTGTGTGTGTGTGTGTGTGTGTGTGTGTGTGT
>NW_022280035.1:1003387-1017015 GCF_004355925.1 Anarrhichthys ocellatus | reverse complement strand
TGTGTGTGTGTGTGTGTGTGTGTGTGTGTGTGTGTGTGTGTGTGTGTGTGTGTGTGTGTGTGTGTGTGTGTGTGTGTGTGTGTGTGTGTGTGTGAGTGTGTTTTTTGTGCGTGGGTGTTGTGTGTGCATGTGAAAGCGCATGTACATGGATCCTCATTGGCGGGCTTCACTGTAGCCATGCAGAGGGATGCAGATTGTTTCTAATTCACCAGGCTGACCTAGATTCACATTAAATGAGCGACTTGCCCTGCGTCAGCACACACGCTCAAACCTGACGGATGAAAAACAAAAAAGCAACAAAAACCCAATGTCTCGCCCTAATTTGTTACAAAATCTTTCCTTTCCTCTCATCATTTTGTACCTTGAAAGATCCAACTACTGATTCGATCCATTCTCACCAATAATCCCCCCCCCCCCCACCTTTTTTCTCCCTCATTTCAGAGCTTCCCCTCCTTCTCTCTCATCTTGGAATCCAACATCAAACCGAAAAAGTTAAAATGCAAATTCATTTTCCTAGCTAGCTCGGTTCACATGAACTTATAATTGGATTCCACCTATTAATATAAAAGCTTTTCCTCAACCCTCGTCACTCGCCTTTTTCCACGATTCACACAGACTGACGTTACTCCGCGACAGGACGGCCAGAAGAGGAAAGATGGAGGTGCAGAGGAGGACAGTTGTCTCGTTCGCACGAAAAAATGTCTCATCGAATCACGGAGCACAAGGTAGCACAAGTAGCACAACGAGTTAAGAATTAATTAGCAGCATAATGACAGAGTGCACATCTGTCTGATGTGCGGTCAGTGGGTTTTCCTCTTAACACCTTTCCACTTGGTTAAATTAACTCTCTTCTGTCTCCCCCTCTCCCCCCTCCCTCCCCCCTATCAGGTGCTGCAATCAATCTAACCTGTGTATATATATATGTGTGTGTGCGTTGGACGAGAGATGTAACGCTCAGAGAGAGGCAGAGTGGGTGAAGCTGACACGGGCTAACTAGCATGCTCCAGCTGTGAAACAGAAAAAGGGATTGATGCTACCAAATGACAGAAAGATCGGGAGTGAGGAAAGAAAGCAAACAGAGGAGCAGAAAATCAGCGTGCGAGGGCCCGGGAGAGAGAGACAGACGGCCTGAGAGAGAGAGAGGGAGAGGGAGCACCAGATGCTGTGTGGGAGGCTTATTTAATTGATGATATCACACCTCTCTTTCCCTTTTTCTCTCCCTCTTGTTCTCCCTCTTTGCTTCCTCGAACACACACTTATCACACAAGCAGTAACACTCGTGCGCTCTCCGTATTTGCCCTGTCACCTTCGTGTCCTAGTGTGACACAAGTCCCACACTACTCCCGGCTCCGTCCTGTCCCACCTTTGACTCCCCCGGAAGAATCCGCGACGGCCTTGTGCGAAGCCCCAAAGACACCAACTTGAATCAATCGCTCCCATTGGAGAAACCGAATAATGTTGTGCACATCTGATCTAAAATGATGAGGGCTTGATTGTAAAAGCATCTCTATTACAATGTCTTCTCTGCTCTGTGCATTAAGTCATTTGAAAACATGTAACAGCATCAGTTTGGTTATTTCAAGAGTGCAGACGACAGCTCGCTCAGCCGCAGTTACCTACTTTCTTGGCCTCTTTTTACTTCTCTTCATGCGGGTAGAAACTGTTCCTCGCGCTTCCTTAGCCAAACTAGAAAACGAGTCTCATTAATTAGCTTCTCATTTGTAAATGCAAATGAGCTTAATTAAAAAAATAGACTCTCCTTTTGCAGCTTCAAAGGGACACAGTGAGGCCTAATCAGGAGGTTTGTTCAGCTGTGGCACTAATGAGACATATTTGGCCTAACGAGGGAGCGGTGCCCTAATTTGTTTATGGTAATGATATGAAACAGTGCTTGTCCTTTTGCTGTATCTGGGAAGGGATCAGTAACACGCGTGCTTCTGTGCGACGTACCTTCAGGGTTTCGGCGAGGTGTTGCCGCGGCCGTACTGAATTGTTTCAGTAGGTTAATTGGCTTAATTAGCGTAATAGAGATCACTGGGCCGACGACTCAATGTCAGGGCATATACCTGTGGGTTCCTGAGGCATTTCCGTGCAAATATTGAGCGAAGAAAGAATATGTCTTTGTACTTGCTGAGCAGAGATTTAAGATTAATCCACAACAACCTTTTACTGTAAATGTTCCTGGAGAAGTAAACAAAGCAAAGCAGGTCAAGCCTCAGGTCCCACAGCTCAGAGGATATCTTCGGTTTATTGCAAACCGGCTCTTACTTCCATTGTTTTAACATCATTTCTATCAGTAACAATGACTTTGTACATCGCATCCTAAATTAGCAAAGTTAAAAGTCTAACTGGCCAAAAAACTTGGAGCAATAAGACAATCATGCAGGGTTTATTTTAGCGATGCTTAGGGATGGCAGTGTGAGACGCTCATTCGGTGAGTCAATCTGCCTGAAATATCCGTACGACTGTGGGTTTGCCACGAATAGACACATCCATCAGGTGAAGCTTCGTCTATACTTTGGTTTATGACATTCCCACCAGCCTCAGCTGCACTTTGGGTTTGCTGCTAGTTTAGAAACGTTAGCATACTAACACGCTAAACTGGAGAACATGGTAAACACTACAGGCTACACCCGTTTCAGAGAGAGGGTTTAAACCTGAGATTAGGGAAACTCTCGGTTCTCAATTCCAGGGAGAGCGGAATGTATTGAATAGGTACAATTTTGTTTGTTTGAATTCACAACAACCACATGCGGACATTAGCATTTAGCTCAAGGAACGCTAACACAGCATGTGCTGCCAGGGCTGCTAAGCATGGCTGTGGACTTGTTATTGTCACAGTTTCAGGAGTTGAAGGTTCGGACCCAAACACAGAAAAACTGATGAGGAGGCAGCAGGAAGAGTTCAAAGATGTTTTAACAAAAATAATTACAGCTTTGAGAGTCCAAAAGGAGAAAGGAGCACAGAGACTAAATACACAAGGAAAGGAGGGCGATAACGAGGTGACAGGTGACAGCAGGGCTAATGATGGACAGGTGAAAACAAGCAGGGCGGGGCAAACAACCAAATAAAATTGGTCTGCAGCGAAAGAGGAGGTGAGCATCAAAATATAACAGAAAACTCTAAACATGAATGGACATGAAACAAGGAAAAACATTACAGAGGACCCAGAACACAAAACAAATCCCAGAGATAACTGAAGATCTTCTAAAGAAGCAACAAGGTCCAGTCTTTACAGAAAGGGCATAGAGCCAGACTGTGACATATGAACAACAGATCAAACTAGAATCCATCTTGCGATGCGATCACACCAGCTGCAGCGCCAAAAATCGGACCAGGGTCATAAAGTTGAGGGGCCAATGGCCTCTTCCCCAAGTCCTATCCCCCTACTTCTGGTGCCCTTACTTGGACCACACCCAAGTCGGTTTTGGTGTTAGCTACACACATTGAAAGTGTTGCGATGCTATATCGGGCCAGGGCCATGAAACAAGAGAGAAGCAGAGTCATTTTCTCATAGATTTCTATACAATCAAACTTACTTTTGCAACCGGAGTAGTCGCCCCCTGCTGGTCAGTAGAGAGAATGCAGACATTTATTTTACTTCCAGTTCCCTCGTCTCAAAGCCCAAAAAATGAAGAGTAACTTTTTTGTAAGATATCATACGAACCGTTGAATGTTATTTTAGACATTTCACGTGTGCTCGCGATTTCAGTTTCAGATCATCTGGTAAAACTATCCGGTCTACTGTGTTTCTTGCCCCGTCTAAACCATTAGCCTAAAATGCTAGCACAAAAATAACGGCCAGAACCACGACAATTCGTAGAAATATTCGTTGAGACACTTTAACTGTGTGTAAATTAGTTGTGTGTGTGTGTGTGTGTGTGCTGTGCTTGATTTTTCTGAAGTTACATGCATCTTAATTGCGTGCACGTTTAGGGATGTGTGGGTACTGTACGTGCCAACATGTGCACGTTTGAGTGACAGGGTCCTCGCCGCTATTTTGTTCACCGTTGACTGCGTGTGAGGCCGAGTGAGACGGCAGCATGGCTGGCCCTCACTGATAACTAGACACAGGCAGAACCCTGTGCTCCTCTATTCAAAACACACACACACACACACACGTTAATTAATCCCAAAACGAAAGGGGAATTGAAAAAAAAACCACTGTCTCCACTTTTAATTGCCGTCTCTAATTGTTGTCCAACCATAAAGAGAGAAAAACAAGCTCAATCACTCTCCTCCATCTTGTCGCTCGTTGAATTATTGATAGACGGAGCAAACTGCTCGGAAAACGAAATGAAGGAAGAGTAGCACGCCGCTCGAGTGTGTTTGGAGTCGTGGTGAAATTTGATTATTCGTGTGCGGTGCACGCTGTGTGGATTCTTGTAACAGCGTGAGGAGGAGTGCTGAGCTTCTACACGGTGACTGTGGAGAACCTGAATGTGCCAGACGAGCCAGCTGGTATTTTGTTGTCCAAGTACACAATACTCCAGCAAATAAAATAAATAAATGAATAACTGCCGGAGATGAGGTAGTTAGTCAGAAGGCATTCATAAATCAGTCATACTTCAAACCAGTCTGCTTCTCTTCCATCTCTATCTGAATGTGCAAAACTCTTATAGTGTAATCATCGCTTCGTGAAGGACCATGCGATTGTTTCCGTACTTGAGTGAGTGAGCACCTCGGTGTCTGTCCGGGTCTAATCTCCCATTCTGCTTTAGCAAACTGCATCGTATTTTGGGCGGCCGTTCATGGCTGCATGCTCAAGAACCTCTTGTGGTTGCAGTGACTCACAGTTTTGTCATAAGGCCTTTTTATTGCTTGTTTAATACTGACATTGACTGCTTGCTGACTCCTCACTCACCACTCTTACAAAGGGCCCCGGCCGGTGGGGTGGGTGACTGTTCGATTACTTTTAGTGTTTTGGACAGTGCATTTGGCTAACAGCTAACTGCTAACATCTAACCTAATCCAAGCCAATGGTGGGTCATATTCATTAAATCACAATACAGCAGTGGTTGTTGCAGACGCACCTGGGTCAGATCTGCACTCTACTGACTGTACCCTTCTAGTTTTTCGCCCTGCATCCTGAATTAGTTGGACCTGGTGAAAAGCTTCGGAAATTAAATCAGATTGGCTTTTGCCTAAATGACGCTCTTTTCAAACAGCCATTTATTTTTTGCAGAGAAGATTTTGGCATCTGCGCTTTCCATTTGTCAAGATATTTGCCCTCTCACAGCTCAGAGAGACAGGAACCAGTGGGGTCGTCCTTCTATTTAATTCAACTGTAACACCTCTTTAAAATCCAAAATGTAGCTACAGCCCCATTAGCATTAGATCATAACATGCAGGTGATTTTAATGACATATCAGACATGACTTTAAGTCCCAATGATTAATAATAGCAGCCATGCAAAATTGAAAAGGTAATACTGCTCCGTGGCCCTCTTACTGTATCGTGTCGTAAGAGACAGATAATGAAATAGTTTGACCTCCAAATGTTTTGATACCTCAACCAGATAATGAGGGTAAATCTCTGAATAGGCTGAATAGGCAAAAACATGTTTGACTTAAACTTCTAGAGGCCAAATAGAGACCTTGAAATATTCCCCTCATCAATTAATCTCCATTCAATGACACACTGCTTTACTTAGCCAACCATTCAGCCTCCTCTGACTGCTGTAATTGTCCTGGTTAATTGCTTTTCAACTCTCTTTGATTACAAGGTCGGCTCTGAATGGCTGGTGTACATGGCTCAAAGTTCCATCTTTCCTCGGCCCTCCTCCTCTGCCAACCACCTCCTTATGCCCCCCCCCCCCCCCCACCTCTCCCCTCCCCCCTTGGATCACAACAGGTCGTACCATTTCTCCTCTCATCCCTCCTATCTCTTCTCTGCTCTACTTTTATCTCCTCCCCTCTCTTCTCCTCCTCCATTCTCTCTCCTCCCACCCTTCCTTCTCCCATCCTCTTCTCTCCCATCCCCCCTTTTCCCATCTTCCCTTATCCTCTCCTCTCCCATCCTTCCTTCTCCCATTCTCTCTCATCCTCTCCTCTCCCATCTTCTCTTATCCTCTCCTCTCCCATCCTTCCTTCTCCCATTCTGCCTCACCCTCTCCTCTCTCACCCTGTCCTCTCCCTTCCCCTCCTCTCCCTGACCCTGTAATCCAAGTTATCAGTGAGATGTGATTTTCATTAACCTATTCATCACGGCGACGTTTGTATATAATGGCGTCCGTTAACTTTGATATACTGATGCACAATAAATCTGTCCGCTCCGAGGATGCTCGTGCTGGAGAACAAATGAGCCCGGGGTTGCAGTTTTAATCTGTAGTTCGAGCACAGGACAATTTAAAGACATGTATAATCTGTAAATTGTAATCTACAAATCAAAAATGACGGTGTGTAATATGCGCTGTTTAAAATTAGATAAAGGAAAGAAAGAAAGACTAACTGCACGTTCAGAAATGTGGAGGAATAAAGATGTACTGCTAGTGGCTCTTGAAAAGAGCACTGCTCCACAACTGTCCCTGACAATTTATGTACTGTTGAGGTTGGTTAAGGAAGCAGAGTCCATGATTGGAAAGAGACGGGGGTCGATGTGTGTGTGTGTGTGTGTGTGTGTGTGTGTGTGTGTGTGTGTGTGTGTGTGTGTGTGTGTGTGTGTGTGTGTTAGTCCTGCGTCTTTTTCCTCTCCCTCCACAGCTCACACGGAGGCGACAGAGTCCCTCTCATTACTAAACAGCACAGCCCCCAAACAAAGGCTCGCAAAGGCAGTGGCGTGTGTTCAATACCGATAACTAGTGTGGCCTCTCATCTGAATAAGCATAGGCCACAGGATACATATTCACACACACACACACACACACACACAAAAAAAACACCACATAAAGGCACACCCTTATGTGCTATTATTCACTCACACACACTCAACTCTTGTGTCGCACAGACAGCGATTACCGAATTAATCTGCAGCGGCAACTTGAATATGCATTGGAGCTTTGCGTCGTCAGCATTGGCTTTTGTTCTCCGTGTGGAGAAGAGCGGTCGCAGAACCTCTCGACATTAAAGGGCACAGAACAACAGAAATGGCAAATTGCTAAATAGTAGCCGTGGTTCTGAGGGACGCCGCCGGTTTGCTGCGCAGAAGAACAATGCAAATGAGCAACGCCGGCTTTACGTCTGCTCCTCTTGAATATAGCTTTCTCCTCGTTCGGCCTTCTGCATGTTTCACACTTGGCTGGTTAAATGTGCCGCTGGGCCTAGGGGGTGTCTACAGCGAGTGAGGCAGCACACACACATACAAGCTGACCTTTGCTCTTTCAAGTCCATTTTAGACTCGGTCCTCGTATTTACGAACCATATAGTGAAAAGTGTGAGATCATTGGGAAACGGAACCTTTTTGAAATGAATAGCAAATAGTGGCGCTCATTGCTATAAATAAATACCTTTCTCCCTTTGTGGGGACCGTGCGGTAAAAGCAGGCTGCAGACGTTACCTCCTGTTGTGACTAATATGTGCAATTTTCCTGTCGCTCTGTCACACACAATCACAATGGCTTGTTTATCCTGCTGTCATGTCTCTTTGATGCTATGTCGCTTTCTGCTGTGATTGGACCCGGAGTCCCTACATATATCTAGATGCAATCACAGCAGGGAGCAAAATGGGGGGCTTTTAAAGCGTTTTTACATCCCTGCACATGCAACCGTACACATCAAGAAGAGCGCGTATTTGTGGCGAGCGCGGAAGATGTTTTTGCCCCCTGTACGTTGTGCCATCTGTATTTCAAAGGGACACCTCTACGCAGGTGGCAGTGACCCGTTTTGTAAATGAGTTCAGGGTTGAGGAACAGTTACCGAAAACGGGAGAGAGCGAGAGCGTGTCGAAGCTCAAGCTGATAATGAGGGGGGGGATGTGAGGGAAGAAAACATGAAGGAGGAGGAGTGAAGGAAGAAAAGTGAGGAGAGGTGGAGTGCACAGGAAGGGAAGCCTAAAATATGCATGTCATCGTGTGGATGACTGATAGCTTTCTCTTGATGTGCACGTGCTAGGCAGCGTGTGTGTGTGTGTGTACTTGCCGAAGCACTGTACACACACACACACACACACACACACACACACACACACACACACACACTCAACTCTGTGTCTTTGATCATCTGTTCTCTCGATGTTCCAATTAGCTTGGTGTTAAACACGAGAGACAAGGGAGATCAAGCAGCAAACCCAACCGATGATCAGTGCGTAGTGAGAATCTAACCACATCCTTAAACTATCAATGCAGCGCCGACCATCTATCAGCTCCTACACTACTACAACAAAGAGACTCACTGATGTTTCCGGTTTTCTCAGGCTTTTGTTGCATGTTCTTAAAATCATCTGCAAAAAATGCAAAATCTTACACGTTGGTACTTTAATCTAAAGTGGAAAAATCAAAGCACCCCTGCATAACAAAATAAAGTGACTGTAAGATACGTATTTAAGAAACTACTGAAACCATTTTTATGTTACACAAGTAGTCAGTTCACAAGCTAATTTTAAACCAATGAAAGCTAAATCATTATCAGACAATAGCCGGTGGCTTCCCAGATTGCATTTGGGGCAATGCTTTCCGCCCAAGCGGCAACCTCAGTGTCTAAAAAAGTGAAGCCAATGCTTCATGTGTTAAAGCTGCATTCTCTCTAGTGTCCACCAGGGGCGACTCCTCTGGTAGTATAGAAGTCTATGAGAAAATGACTCTACTTCTCTCTTGATTTATTACCTCAGTAAACATTGTAAACATGAGTTTATGGTCTCAATCTCTAGTTTCAAGTCTTCTTCAATACAGCATGATGTTCATTCAGTACATTATGGTCCATTTAGAGTCACACAGACCATAAAGCAGGGGATGCTTTGGGGCGGGGCTACACGGTGATTGACAGGTCAGTGACACAACTTCTTATATACAGTCCGTGGTTCCGCCTCTTTTGCTCTCTACACAGACTGTTTACCTGCATTCAACCGAAGCCTGCTCCAACGTGATTGGTCAATACTACCTGGACTACAAACTAAAACCAGAACGTTTATAGAGATTACTTTATGTGTTAACTCGCCACAGAACAGATGCACATCGAACAGCTTTAGATCAGTGATTCCCAAAGACAGGTTCGGGACCCACAGGTGGGACGCATGAGATTTCATTCAGGTCGATTTTTGCAGAACTTCTTTCACAGACTTTTAACATTTATATCTGCAGTACACCTTTGAACCACATGAGGGAGCCTGAATGTTCGTATTGTTCCGATAATTGTAGCCGACGTATAACGTTAAATATAACTTTCTTGACCTCCATTTGAAGAAAAAAAAAAATGCTTTAATTTCTGCACCAACAGACCTTTTCTGTTTTTCTTCCTGCTCTTCCTCCCTCTGCTGGTCCACCGTCTCAGAAACAGGCAGCTCACACTGGAGAGATATCAGTGTCGCCCACCTCCCCTACCATCCTTTATTACCCTTCTCTCTCTCTCTGTCTGTCTCTCCCTCATGAATAAACATCCCTTACATTCACTCAGTGCTGGCATGAAATGGCCACACAGCCCCTGGCACACGCAGGAGTAATGCCGCAATCATTATTCCACTGCAGTGGTCCCAGACGAGCATATTTCACCAATCATGTGGCTCTCTCCCCTGGCTTTTGTTTGGATGACTTAAACAAATGATGTGGCGGTGAGGAGGGCCCGCGTACCACCGCTCCCCCTGTTAACACGGCAACCGTTGACACGGACACAGCGAATAATTTGCATAAGAGTACGCTTGAGTGGTACTGGCAATTCCAACGGGGGTCCGCATATTTTTCCCTGTCTTTCTGTGAGAGGGTGGGGTTGAGGGTGTGGGTGTAAATCGAAGAGGGGAGGGGGAGAGTGGGGGTTAATGGTGTGCTATTTTTGGTTCTCCCGCTTTTCTCCCTCCTTTCATCCTTTTTTTTTTTCTCCTGTTCCTCCTCTCCGACTGCCAACTCCTCTTTTCTCTGGGGTTCAGTGTTGAATTGAAAGTAATGAGAGATGCTCACACACCATGAGACTGACTGGGCTTTCAGCAGTGGAGATGGAGGAAGTCTATTTGGCAGAGCTGTTAAACACAAAGCAAGACAATGGTGGCATCTGAGAATCACCCCGGTAACAAACGGCATACACCTCGCTGTGCAGAAGAGCGGATACTGAACGTTCAGTAGAAGCACCGTGTAGGCATGAGATGAAGCAATACTTGTATTAATTCAGTACATTACTGGTGTGGTTATTTTTGAAAGTATTATAACAGCAATCATCGCACCATTTCAGAATAATGGCCCTGATAGAGATGATGATTCTGATGAGTAAAAGGAGGAGGATGTATAATCTATGCTGCATACATATAAAGCTTAGCTTATGATCGGCGTAGTGAAGCCGTCGCGACGCGTCAAAAAGAGCTCTGAATTTTGCCTGTGCGCCATCTGCAGAGGCTCGCGCCAAATTTGTGACCATGCATGAAGACGTCCACCGTTACCCACATTTATATCTTTTGTCTTTTAAAGGAAGACAAAGACATCCAAATGGCGTTGAACTCCTGGGGCGGCTGTGGCTCAGGGAGGGTCATCCGGCTTCTCCAGTCAATCTCTTGGTGTCCTCGGGCAACACACTTAACCCCAAGTTGCTCCTGATGTGCAGGTGGCACCTTGCATGGTAGTCTCGGCCACAAGTGTGTGAATGATGACATGTAGTGTTAAAGCGCTTTGAGTGGTCGGAAGACTAGAAAGGTGCGATACAAATACAAGTCCATTTATCTTCCGTTACCATCTACCAAATAACGTTATGGTGCATCACCATCACCGACTGAAACGGAGTGTTTATCGAGAACTGTGCGACTGTGGAACGCCAGTTCAACGGCGGACCCTCAATTGTTGCATGAATGGAACCGAACCGGTACAAGTCCACGGAAAGTATGACCGAGGCTTTAAAAAGTCTGACATTTGAAGAAGTGAGGACGCCGACTATCGTGTCGATAGGGTCAACGTTACTTTTAACGAGGACGGCGCTGCCGATGAAGGTGAGGAAGAAGAAGACAATAACGACGATACTTATTTCTACTTTTGCCGATGTTAATATCTGAAAGTAGAGCGAAGGAGCGCCGCATTCAGAGAAGTTAATCAAGCGGCCCTAAAAACCGGCCGCCGCTCCGTCCTTTTATCTCCGCTCTACATTTCTCCTATCTCCGTCTCTTTCATTCGCCTTATCTCGCCCTTCTTTAATCACAGCGTATCAATGACTCCGACACATCTGAGGGATCTATTTGCGTGCGGTTTCACTTTGTGAGAAAGTTCTGTTTGAATTCAGGGAACTTGCTCTCGCCTGACTTTCAGACTTCTCACAGAGACAGCAGCAGAAACAAGGAAAACAATGTCTTTCAAAATGTGTTCATGTGTGTGTGTGTGTGTGTTGGCACCGGTGACTCTGCAGAGTCTTACGGATGGGTGTGGCACACCACGTCTCCAATGTGATAGATGGGGGGGTCATCTCCATGACGATGGACCGGGGGGGACGAGGGGGCAAGGTCGCAGACCAAGGACAAGGCAAGGACAAGGCAAGAGTGATTGCAGCCATCCAGACAGGAAATCGAAGAGGAGCTCTCCAACAGAGAGAGAGGGGGGGTCGAAGAAAAAAGGTGCAATTTCACAAGTCAAATTACTTCTGGGATGGAGGAGAGAAACATATCACAGCAATAACGGCACCAGGGATAAGAGGAGGAGGAGGAGGAGGAAGGTCCCAAACAAAAGCTCAATTATCAAAGTCATCAAACATGTATGCATATGCTCATATGCAAATAAGAGTGACATCCTATTACCTTGCTGCCATACAAACCCCCCCCCTCGCTGAGAGGCTGTGATTTTTCCGTGTGTGTTTATTTCTGAGACTGATGCCGGCTGTGACTAGAACAATATTGATTGGATTGTGCAACATGTTCCGCTGCAGCCCTACTCAATTTTTATTTTTTTTGTTCTTTCTGTTCTCTCTCTTCGCTCCTCCTCTGCTCTCTGGCGATTCCACAACATTAGTATGCGGAACAACAGTGGATCCGTAAATTGTTAACGAGAACAGGCGGTGAATAAATGACGAAGACGACGACTACTTAGGATTTCTGCCTCGCTCTCTCCCTGCTCCGGGTTTCCCCCAATGCATTTTCAGTCTGACTCAGTGTGCCCTCTATTTTCAGAGAGTGTGTGTGTGTGTGCGTGTGTGTGTGTGTGTGTGTGTGTGTGTGTGTGCTCGTACAGATGAGTGTCTGTATCGGCAGGCTGAGTGCATTGAATCATTAAGTCCACAGTGCCACTGTGCCCATTGCCTCATTGCACCTAATTAAGCCCCTTTTGTTTCCTATCAATTAACATTGTAATTAAAACTAGTGGCGCTTCTGTTTACCCGGAGTCTGCTGATTCAGGGGAAATGACACAAACAGTGATGTGCAGGAATTCAGCTAATAAACGCCTGCATCACACATGCATACACAATACATGTACGCATCGATACAAATATGCATACGTTTAGGAAGTCACAGCGCACACACACACACACACACACACACACACACACACACACACACACACACACTTTTGCCAGATTGGAGAACAATCGGGCTCTCACTTCGCTGGAGAGTGCGAAAGAACAAGAAGTGCTGATGGAGCCGGGAAACAAGAGCACAATTCAAGGATAATTTATTGTTGTTATGCAACACAGGGTTGCACATCCACATGCAGTTGTAGCCCATTTTCCACACACGGGGAAAAAAAGACAAAAACAGTGAAGTGCATTCAACCGCAACAAAACATTTCTCAGATAATGTGACCGGCATCTTAACAATGAAAAAGTCGATAAACTTTGACTGTTTGCGCACCAAGCATGTGTGTGTGAGTGTGTGTGTGTGTGTGTGCGTGCGTGTGAGAAAGTGTGAACCGCTGTTGAGTCGTTCACACAACCAAGGAATTCACCTCCCGATAATCTCACACTAATCACCTAATCCTCCCTCCCTCAGGTGAACAGACAGGAAAGGAGTACTTGACATCAAGTGGAAGCCAGACAGCATGAGACCCACTCATACACACACACACACACACACACACACACACACACACACACAGAATTTATTTATATGCAAGCACGCACAAATGCGCAAGTCAAACAAATGAGCGCTACTCCACCGTCGCCCCCTGCCAGCCCCGTCCTCCTCAACAAGCCAATGTACATTTCACCACCCCCCCCCAAAAAAAAGATAAAATACACCCTATCTTCTTGTTTCCATGGCAACTGACCGTAGAGCTGTGGGTATGTGAGTCAGCGGGCGAAAATCATTGGAGTGAGAGGCGTACCGGTCTGTCACCTCAGACTCCACCGGAGAAACAACACAGAATACTGTACTACTGTACTCCCCCTCTCTGCAGCTACTGCTCAAATACACAGGAATACACAGATGTATCTCTCTCCACACACACACACACACACACACGGCTGCACATGCACCATCCTCTACGTCGTCTCATGTACTGTAGCCGAGGGCAGACAGGACTTTGACACCAGACCTGTGTGTGTGTGTGTGTGTGTGTGTGTGTGTGTGTGTGTGTGTGTGTGT
>NW_022280035.1:1002900-1003377 GCF_004355925.1 Anarrhichthys ocellatus | reverse complement strand
TGTGTGTGTGTGTGTGTGTGTGTGTGTGTGTGTGTGTGTGTGTGTGTCGAAGACATGTGCCATTTTATTAAAACATGATCATGAACTGCCACACCACCCTTCTCCTTCTCCTTTTCCTTTTCCTGTCGGGGGGGCAACTGCTGCTGCTGCTGGAGGCCGACCTGTCCTTGGGTGCAGTAAAGGATTACAGCAGCACACGCAGCGCACACACACACACACACACACACACACACCATGTGACCTTAATTCCCCCCTGCCTGCTTCTGCTGCGCTCAGCCAATCAGAAGCGGGGCATGTGTGTGTGTGTGTGTGTTAGCGTGTGCATATTTACGCTTTGTGACCGGCATGTTTCGTCAAGAGTGTTTGTCTCAAGCGTACGCTCTAATAGATGGATTAAGTCTGATAAAAAGGGAATGCAGAGAGCTTTTATTGTGTGTGTGTGTGTGTGTGTGTGTGTGTGTGTGTGTGTGTGTGTGT
>NW_022280035.1:997787-1002890 GCF_004355925.1 Anarrhichthys ocellatus | reverse complement strand
GTGTGTGTGTGTGTGTGTGTGTGTGTGTGTGTGTGTGTGTGTGTGTGCCAGCTTGTGTTCTTAAAAAAGGGGGGGGGTAATAGTGTGAATCAGCAGCAGCCGCCCCGGCACGTGTCGCATGTTCAGACGACCTCATTCATCCCCAGCGACCCCAAAATCCCTCTGCCTCTTCCCCTCACCCACAAAACAGACCTCAACCCCCACACAGCCGCCACCGCCGTCAGCCGGCTCAGCTGGTGGCTGAGGGAGGAGGAGGGGGGAGCGATGGATGGATGGATGGATGGATGGATGGAGGAGGGGGGAGGGCAGGTGCTGAGAAGACCATTTAGTTAGCAGCCTTTTTTTTCCTCCTTGGTTTTGTTTTTTGCAAAAGACGAAGCAGCCGAGTTGAAGAATAAAATGATGGAGAATGTAGAGGAAGGTTGTGAAGGAGGTAAACGTGAGAGTAAAATGTGTGTCTGTAGTGGGGGGTAGAAGTCAGAGTGTGTGTGTGTGTGTGTGTGTGTGTGTGTGTAGGGGGGTTGTCGATTAGATATGGAGATCAGACAGAATGAGCAGCAGTTTAAACATGAGCATTACATCAGGGGGAGACGTCCGGCTGTTACGTGGGCTTGCGCCCGTCACATAGGGCCCACAAAAGCTTTGTGTGTGTCTGAGTTTGTGTCTTTGTGTCTGTGGCGCAGACGTAACAGACGCAGCGCCTTGCCTCAGAAGACACTCACTGTTGTTGGCGACCTCTGATCTTAACCAAACCTTGACCCTGGCAGAAGGCAAACTGCTTTTACCCCGACAACGACAGATGACACGGCGGTGCCTGAAGACGGCGCTAAACTCTGACCTCCAGCCCTCCAGCCCGGACCCAAACTCTATCTGAAGCCAAACACAACCGGCTTCTCGACACGCGCCACACACACACACAAACACACACACACACACACACACACACACACACACACACACACACACACAGCAGGAGAAACGCTACACTCATCCATCAAAGCAGCAGAAAACCAATACCATCAAAAAACATACATATTCAAGAGGCCATTAATATTATTATGCAAAGTGGTTCAGGTTCGTTGTTTGCGGGCTGAAATGAAACATTTATATTTTTCTGTCTTTGACGTTGAGATAAAATCTGCTGAGGTTGCATAAATAAAGGGCTGCAGCAATTAAAGAAAATCATTATCAGAATCACACTATGGCCGATACTCCCATTTTCAAATCGCAAGAGGCGCAATATTTTGCGAAATGTGTGTCAAAACATAATTTTATATAAAATATTGACGTCCTGTCCTACACGTCAAACTCTAAAACTCTTTGTTTGGTACAGAGCCCCGCACAACTAGTTTAATATGTTTCTTCTGATGATCAATCACAATAATTATAATTTAATTACATTAAATGCTGTATATAAAAATGATTATAATAATGTACTATTCCTTCTAATATTGCAATCAATATTGGTGAAAATATGTATATATATTCTTTTCACAATAGTCATAAATCACATCATCATTTTAACTAAAGATGTGAATGCATAAAGCATAATTTGGGCAGTTTCGCAAATTGTTATTCAGAAGATGTGAACTGTACAAAATACAATTATGAGAAAAAGTATGGAGATAAAAAATATGTTATAGACGGCTCCATCAACTTTGAGACAAGCACACACACACACACACACACACACACACACACAACACTCACAATGTATTCATACTAAAAACACTAAAACACACAACGCATACAGTATATAATAGTGTAAAGCATGAAGCTGTAATATACAAAGTGTTATGGCAGCGGCCAAACAACGTCCAACACCACTAAGCCACATTATGTCAAGAATCTATCAACTAAACTCATCATGAGTCACATAAGTGTTGTGATGTCCTTCTCTTTGTTTGGACATTAGCCTAAAGGTTCCTGTACGATATTGAGAGCAGTAATGTAGCAGCAAACAAGTTTATTAGATGCCAAACACACAAGTACTTCAGGGTTCTTGTAGCTTTCATTTTATTGTTGACCACATGTAAGCTACTGAGAACAACTACAGCCTGCAGTGGACTTTAACTACAGAGAGAAAACATAAAATAAAGCCATATTTAACAACCATAGGCCCACAAAGACTACCTGGGAAATGTATAGTTTATTAACTTAAGACACGTTTCATTTCTCTAATAACAAAGTACAACAGCACGACGTGGCTGCTAATGTTTGCGTTAATTAGCCAATCATGCAATTGAGAACACATTGGTCGACGACTGGCGACCGAAATTCCAGGAATTCCACTCGTGAATAAATCAAACCATCCAGTTAAAAAGGTGCGGCGAGCAGCGGTGAGGTCGCAGATTGCAACTGACGGAAACTTCCCTCATGATCCAAGCATGCAGGAGAGCTACGGCGGACGACGCTAAAGCAGGAACGTCCCTCTCTCGAGCCAGTGTTTGGTTTGTCCGTCCTGGGCTAGTGTAGAAACATCACCACCAGCACTGATTGGACATCCACATAAAACGGTGGCAGACTTTCCCTTTAGCGCTCTTCAGCATCTTTAGCTTTGAGTCGCCGGCTCAGCCGTCACCACGTGGGTACCCGCGTGGAGTCTATCGATATGTGTGGCGTCACAAAAAGATAATCAAAGCTAACACACGTTATTGATTCAACTCAATCTAATAGTTCGTTAAATGCATGCATACAAATGAATTTCGTTTCGTCAGTGTTTTTTTTTGATTTCTTTCCTTTTGATTCAAAAGTAGATGCATTTCTTGTATAAAATATGTAGCCCTGTCATGCGTATTAACTGCATCTGGACGTGTTTCTGTCTCTGAGTCATGTGAAGTAAATGTCTGGCCCCTGCACTGCCTGTGTGTCCGTAACAGATGGTGTGCGTGTGTGGGAGTGTGTGTGTGTGTGTGTGTGTGTGTGTGTGTGTGTGTGCGTGTCCTACAAAGTCTGGCAGAAGCACCTTGTCGCTCTGCGGCGCATCATGCCAACTGCTATCGTCCGACCGCGCAGCGCATCTATATCTATCGTGTTCTTCCTCAGACTTTCAGTATCACTTTCCATCTGCCTGTCTGTCCTGCTCGTCTCATCATGCCACATGTGACACACACAAAAAGCATCTTCATCTAGAGTGATGTATACCGCAAACTGTCTTTTAGGATGCGGTGATTTATGTTGCGCTCATACTCTTGCATTATATTTAGTTATTACATCTTTCTTTCTGGGTTCCTCGTCTAGTAATAAAACTAAGTAATTAAGTCATTTTACTGCTGTCGGCCAGTCACTTCCAAAGACTGGTTCGGGACCCACAGGAAGGTCGCAGGAGAAGTCTCTGCTTTTATTTAACATTTATGTGTGCAGTTCACCTTTGAGCCACATGAGAGAACCTGACTGTTCGTTTATGTTCTGATAATGTGATCCTACTCATAACATTGAGTCTAATATGTGACGGCTGATGAGAGGACAAAGAGAAGAGCCCGTCTCATGTCTTACGTGCTGAGCGGGTGTATATGTTTTTTAATGACACTTGCATTAAACATTTGATTCAATATTGAAGATAATATATGAGGTGATGTGGGAATGGCAGTCAAAGCGGTTCAGGAACTTTCATTTATGCACGAGTTGTGCCTGTTGTGAATCGGTTTGTTTTAGACGACAGTTGCACGTCCACACCGAACACGTTTGAAAGATACAAACCCGTCTTCGTCGTCGTGGGTGCTGCAGCTCGACGTGTAAAGACAGGGACAATGATATAGTCTGATCCTTCGTTGCACTTCTTCATGTGATATTTAATAACGGCGCTAACTATAGGCTCGCAGAAATAGACTCCACAAGAGGTTTCGGCATTTTCAGATCATTTTTTCAGAGCGCGAGCGGATCCAGAACAGATCGGGCTTCAAAGTTATCTCAGCAAAACTTGGATTCATTGAAAATGTGATTGAAAAAAAGAAAGAAAAAGGGAACGAGGGCGATGAGAAGGCAGCGTGCAGGAGAGAGAGAGAGAGAGAGAGAGAGAGAGAGAGAGAGAGAGAGAGAGAGAGAGACCCGTTCACGCCTCTGAAAAAAAGCAGAACATGCAATACCCAGCTGACGAGCCGCGGCCCAGAATCCTCTTTGGCAGCGCTTTGGTACCATCAAGAGCCGACAACAAACAAGCACAGCAACACTGATTTGACGTGTGTCGAGGGTGTTTTCTAAATACTTTGAATACTTTCCACCCCCCCCCTCAATGTTAGACTATGGCTGCCTTCTGTTACAGTGCTGCTGCCGTGACAAATACTCCAAAGCACCTCTCTCGTCTCGCAGGTCAAGCGGGAAACATTTTCAGGGTTCAATATGAGGGGGGTTATTTTGCATTCAATAATAAAGACTGGATAGATATTATTATTTTCAGTGAGAGATGGAGACAAGCAGGCGTGTGAACTTGCACATGTCTTCCAGCCTCTCTCTCTCTTCTGTATTCAGACTTTGTCTCAGGGCTTCTCATGCTGAGCTGGAGGCAGAGGTGGGCTCGAGGTGGGGGCAGCGAGGTGGGTGACAGGGCAGCATCCATGCCCAGACTGACACAACCTCTCCTGGGCGGATGCTACCAGCGGTCCTCACTTCTGGAGACACGCACAGTTGAGTCCTGTCTGGAACCTGCAGCTGCTTGAGAGTCAATGTGATGGTGTCTGTGTGTGTGTGTGTGTGTGTGTGTGTGTGTGTGTGTGTGTGTGTGTGTGTGTGTGTGTGTGTGTTCCTGCCAGTTGTGGAAAGTAACTATAAACTGTGCATAAGAAGTAAACGTAGTCAACATGACGTCACCTATTGGTTTGTGGACTGTCGTTTTGAAGGATAGAGTTCATCATTTTCGCCGTCGCCATCTTGTTTTTTGCAACCAGAAGTGACACGTGACGGTATAAATACAACCGAACGACCACAACTGTTACAATTAACTTTCGTGACGTGAAAACACACTGTGAAAGGATTAAAGTTCTTAGACAAAACAACTCCCAGAGCGACATAGAGACGCAGTATACATCTCTGGTAGTCTCTGGTGTCAATCACTGTGTAGCCTGTGTAGCCCCGCCCTAAAGCATCCCCTGCTTTATGGTCTGTTTG
>NW_022280035.1:982226-997387 GCF_004355925.1 Anarrhichthys ocellatus | reverse complement strand
CACTAGAGAGAATGCAGCTTTAAGACATGAAGCATTGGCTTCAGTCAGACCCAAAGTTTGCCGCCTGAAAGTAACTAGTAATTAGTTACTTTTGGCAGAAATGTAATATATTAATAATAATGTTTTCTTTAATGTATAATCACCTGAAAATATGAATCTTTTGTGAGCCTAAAACTGTTTCTACAGTAGCCCTGAGCGGACAAACTAAAAGCTGGTTCTTGATAGGGTCATTTGTCCGTCAGATCTTCATGTTTGTTTTGCTTCTGCCATCGTAGTTCGCGCTTGGCACACGGGAGAAGTTTCAGTTGGCTGCAATCTGTAACGTTACCGCTAGACGTCTCCAAATCTATCATAACCATTTTGAATAATTCATAAAAGCAATTTATCAAATGATAATCCCTCAGCTTTACAGAGCTTTATAGCAATTTCTCCAGCTCATTGGTTTGCCGTTTGAGCCTTCAGCTTGATCTCTAAATGCATGGGCAACATTTGACATATTAGTCTACCTTGTCTTTGGTTTATAAATATAATGTCTGTTAGCTATTGTTTGAGGCGGATTGCAGTTGTGTGCAAGACTATGGCCCAAGCAAAAATGTCCTCTTTGGGGACAATAAAGTTAATCTTTTCTTAAATGTTTTGCTCCACTCTTACTGCTCTCATGGCAAAAAATATATACAGTATATTCAACCACACTGTACACCACCTGCTCAGCACCATACAGCAGACGGACACAGTTAGCGACTAGCTCGTGGACATAGTGGAGCATTTAGCAGCTAAAGTGGTAGCATCAGTTTGTGCCTCTCATGTCATCCTCTCAGCACACATTTGGGTCACAGAGGTAACCACCGGGTTTCTCTAAAAGGCTACTAAAGGTCCAGGTATTTCCCTCAGGAGTTAACCAACAACAGAGCTAAAAGGAGAGAGAATATTGGACTTACATTCTCCAGGTGACTGGAAGCACGACTCAGAAATGAAAGCTAATGTTGCTCCTTATCGGCTGGATGTGTAAATAAAACAGATCTCTACAAAGTTATCGAAACTCATTACAAAGAATACTTAATAGGTGTTTGCTCCCTTCAACTGGACACATCTGAATCCTCTCTGCTGCAGCCGGTCGGTTTTAGACGTCACATCATCAGTGAAATGCAGATCACCTGTGTGGAAGGTCCAACGCTTCATTCTGCATTCAGTGAGACCTGAAAGTTTAGTAAAGAAGACTTCAGCATCCAGCTGACAGAAAGCCTTCCATGCAGAGTAAAGCCTGTGACTGACGGGGAGAAATATTATGCAGACGTATCTGTTAACTTGATAAGATTTCAGTCGGACATTAAAAGTTACTTGATTCAATCTGCTTTGATTTAATGTTAAAACTTAAAAAATATAATACTACTAATAATAAATAGAATATGTTTTACTACATTTGCATCAACCATGAAGTAGTTATAATAAGCTCCACCTCATCAGCTGCTTACATATAAATACAGCAATGATAATAATACAACAATATAATATACTGTAAATAACAACATAAAGATCTGACAGGGGACATTATGCATAACAAGTACTGCTGATAATAGAATTGCTATATTTGACTAAAGTAAAACCTCCACTGGTCTGTAGATTAAGATTCTACATATAAGTATAACTTCTTATAACTCCCCAGCAGAATATAGCGTAGACAATGGATTCATGCCTGACCTTGGGAACACATAACTGTGATCTTTATGAGTTCACATCGGTAATAACTGCACTAAGTTATGCCGGTTGCTCACCTCCAGTGTTGCTCGTTGCAGGTTTTCTCGAGAACTGCTGATCCACTCATCCACTCGACACTGTGCTTCTTTTGGCCCTCAGAAATACACTGAAACAAAGGTGATAAACTATACCCAAGAAGCAGAGAGACAGACAGACAGACATTATGGCTGCAACTAACAATTATTTTCATTGTTGATTAATCTTGATTATTTTCTCGATGAATCGATTAGTTGTTTGGTCTAAAAAATGTCAGAAAATGGTGAAAAATCTGTTTCCCCCGAAGCCCAAGATGACGTCCTCAAATGTATTCTTTATATATTCAGTTTAGTCTCAAAAGAAATCACATTTAAGAATCTCAAACCGATTAAATGATTACCAAAATAGTTGATTAATTTAATAATGGATTAATCATCGCAGTTCTTACATACAAACATAAACTCGCTCATTTAAAAACTCAAAGAAGTATTTCCCTGCTGCAGAGATGCTCTCTTCATGAAACTGGGATGTCTATACAGCAGAAAGGCGCAAATATATATATTTTTTAATTGGTGCAACATGACTGCAACCACAATGCACTGGGCTAGTTGCGGCCGCTATCCTCGTTCATTCCGTTGCCTCCGAGGTGAAAGTACAATCTGCAGTTCAAACTTCGGCTCTAGAGCCGGCAAAAGTCTGGACGATGAGTCAAAAGCTCCGGAGCACTCAGTCTGCTCATGAAGACTAATCAACTTCTCCGGTACATCTCCACTAAGTGACTGTGTAGGTGAGGTGTCAGGGGTGAGTGGCAAAGCAGGGGGGGCGGGGGTGGATACGATGCCGCGGGGGTCTTGGCATCGCCTCCATATAACGACATTACAGTGGAGGGAACAAGCGGCGATGAGCGACACCATCATTAACCTCTGGCCGAGCTATAAATCAACAGCAGTTCACACAAATTAGACCAATTCCCCTCGATCTGCCTCCGAAGGCCCTCGCTAAGGCTTGGCCATTATAAATCACGTACAGGTTTGGGGAGGGGGGTGCACACAAGGAGAGACACTTTTATTGGTAGTGTTTTACAGTGAGTCATATAAGCTAAAAGAATTACATTGTCCCAGGCTTGCCCTCGATGATTCACGATACATGTTTTCATCATAGCTGCTTATTGCAGATGGCGTTGTGTCTGGAGCTCAGATGAGCCCGTGTCACAGGAGAGGAGGAGGTGCTTTAAGAATAAAGATGACATAGGGTTACGCAATTTCAGAATCAGCACAGCGCAGCCCTGGGGACTGATTTTGATGTAAATATGAAAGCATCACACAACAAAGAACGAGTTCAACAGAAACCGAAAATAACACTGGCTGCAAATAGATTATTCTAATTTGCCAGAAATGTGTTCGAATCCCTTTTTCCCCTCATCGTGATGTGATTTATTTATTCTTTGCTCCTCCTGACATCATCAGTCAGCATTGCAGCCTGAATTTTGGATCGGAGGCTGTTTGGGACGGACAGCTGCCGGCTCTCCGCGGTGGTCTCCAGGAAAGAGTACACATTGCACGTCACTCGGGGAAAAAAGGTACCAGATATGGCAATATGTCCACGCCATCTGTCACCGGAGCTTCACACGTCCACGCAGACAAAGGAGAGCCAGGCTGCCGAGACGGCGACAAGGCCCCAGCCTGCTATTGTCCCTGAGGCTTGTGGGTAAATGTATAGGGCCCCTTATCATCAGGCCCTGCTGGAGCGATGCGGCCCCGGCTAACAGCAGCATTGTTCACCACACACGCTCACCCGAGGGACCGGACAGGCTACGGAAATTTAGATTTTAGCATATTAATAATTCTACTGCCCCAAATTATTATTTTTTTTGCTATTAATCGAGAAAAAAAGTTACAGTCACGTTTGTCGAGCTTGATTTCTTGATTCCAGCTCGTTTCTTTGCCCTTTTTATCTCTTGAATAACTCCCTCAGACGTCAACACACACAGTCATGCACACACACACACACTTCCATCCAATGCCGGCTCCCACAGATAAGGTCCCGGGCTTAGTGGACAGGGTCGATTTTCTGTTATGAAATTTCATAATAAAGATAAACTATCACGGCAATCAAAGCATCACTTAAAACCCTCGAAAAGCAGAGGACCAGGACCTCTGCTTTCATCAGGCAACCTTCTCCCCCATTCCCAAAAACAATCATCTTCGGTCGCTCCTAAACACTGCAGACCTTCCAAGAGTGCAATCTCTTCTCTTCATCTCTTCCTCTGGAGAAAAGAAGGAGAGACGAGGAAGGTCAACAATCTGTCGATAGTAGATAAAGAAGGACGGACGGAAGAAGAGCTCGATAGAAAAATAAAAAATAAAAAAATGAAAACGTCGCACTTTTATATATCTCTGTTCTAAGAAGAAAACAAGACGATGAAGCGCTGTCGGACTCGATCTCAAGTTTCTGTGTTTTTCCGTTCATTTTTATGTGAAAATTATTTTATTTTCAAGGAAATGATCTCAGTATTATCCAGTCACGTGCACGCGTATGTGTTTCTGTGTGTGAAATTCTTTTTTTTTGTCTTTGAGTGCAAACCCAAGCCTCACTTACTCCTCTGCATCGCAGAGCAACGAGTGAGATTACCGCCTAATCCCTGTGTAATCTGTGTGTTCCTCTGCTGCGGAAGCTGCTTCGACACGAAGGTCCAATGGCCTCGCAAATCACGTCTTAATACAGTAACAGAGCAGAGAGGAGCAAGCAAAGACGGGGACTAAATCACTTCAGGACGTGGTTTTTTGTTGTTGCAAGAAGCTTCAAACTAGTTCTTCTCTATAACCTTCATGACCAAAAAACACAACAATCAATGTTGAACATCTGCACAAACAACATTATTGTCTTTTTTGAAATGTTTGCTTAACTGTGATTGGTTCATATACATACATATAAATATAAATATAAATATACATATAAATATAAATATAAATATAAATATACATATAAATATAAATATAAATATAAATATAAATAAATATATATATATATATATATATAAATATATATATATATATATATATATATATTTATATTTATATATATATATATATATATATATATATACGTACATATACACAAGTCATATTAAGCAGTTGAGAGAATGTTTCCGGCGTTTAAAGTCTTATAAATCAAGGTGAACACACTGCGAGCCTCCGTATTTAAAGGGACGGTGCAGCTGTCTGATCCCTCAGATCCCGGATCCCCGTGTGCAAGGGCGGTTCCTCCATGTTTTGTACTTTGGGGCTTTCCAATCAGACAGATTGGTGTTGGGGCCCTATTTGACACCAGGGGCCCGGTGCTCTTTCAATTACCATGAGAGCCTTGGGTTGTTTCCCTTCCTCCTATTCTTTAATGGACTTTGCATGTACCGCCTCATGCAAATGACTTATGGCAAGGTCCTTTCCTTTTAGAGGTGTTGTTTGAGTGTTTACTGTGTGTGTGTGTGTGCGTGCGCGTGTGTGTATTGAGTCTCTGTGTATGCAGCAGGGTGTCGTTGCGTGTGCGATTAGCCATAAAAGATACCAGCTATTATCGCTGACACTTCTCTGACCCTGCGGCTTCAGTGTTTTGGGAAAGTCGATGAAAACAAGGAGTTCAAAAAAGACATAATTGCAGAGGCAGTCTGTGTTGACATTGCATGAACGGGAGTGATATCTATAAACCAACCGAAACACGCGTTAAGAGCTAGAGATCACACACAAGTCATATCTGCTTTCTCTTCTGGGAGACGACCGAGAGAACGACGGCGGCAAGAGAGAAGAAGAGCGGGGAGGAGGGTGAGTTCAGGTAACACAGAGTCAATCAAAGGAGCAGAGACGAGGAAAAGGTTGTACTTCTAGTAATGATTTCAGGAGTGTTTGTGTGTTTGGCAGTTTTTCCACTCTGCCTCTGGTTGTGCTATAACATCTCACAATAAATGTCTCTGGCTGTCTCAACCCTCTATAAATAGGAGGAGTAAAAGAGTACTTTACTTTTGTTTCAGGTCTAAAGGGGAACATGCTAATGTTTGATTAAAGGAGCAGTGTGTAGGATTTGGAGACATCTAGAGGTGAGTTTGCAGATTGCAACCGACTGAAACTTCTCCCGCGTGCCAAGCGTGTACGAGAACTACTGCGTCCGAGGCGAACATGTGACACACTAATGCTACGTATCCAGAGCCAGTGTTTTGGTTTGTCCACTCTGGGCTACTGTAGAAACATGGCGGCCAGCTCCGTATGTAGATACAAACATCTCATTCTAAGGTAATGAAAACATTCTTATTTTCAGGTGTTTATACACTAAAGAAAACACAGTTATATAATATTATATTCCGTTGTTGATTATGGAACGTGTTACAAGAACAAAAGTTCCTTTTTCCTGCAAATCATTATAGGAGTTGACCTCTGACCTTTCTCTCTCATAGACGTTTGTGTCCTCAGCACTGGAGCCCTGCCTCGTCTCTGAAGAACACAAACATAGACATCCATTATGTGCCATTGATATCTGGATTATGACTAATTTTAGACAGTGTCTACTGGGGGTTATCCCTGTTATACATTTATGTGAGCAGGTTATAGAATTATCAAATAATAAATTAAATAAGGGGTCGGATCGCTGTTTTTCTGCTCCCCACACGTAAAGTAATTCAATGTTGACTCAACTCTAACTTCAATTTAAACACGTCTCAGGAGTAAATTACAGCTAACTGTGTACACAGCAGCAAACGTTATATTTGGTGTGGTGCATACAAAGATATATTGCATTTTTGTATTCGATTTTACGGTGATCCATCTGATTAAATGAAGAAAAAGGAGCATCGAAGCTGTTCTGGTGGCCCAACATCTCGACATAGACACTTTGCTATAGTTTCCTTTATTTTCTCACTAATTCGGGGCAGTTCCTGCACATGTGGCGTTTATGACTCATTTATAACTATGATCTATGTTTGCTCACGTTTCAGCTGCTCGTATTAATTAGCAAGCCGGGATAAATTCTCCAGAGAGGCGATGAAGGCATCTGAACATTAAAATACACACATAATTTATTATGAGTTCACTAAAAACACACACTCGGACTGCACCTGAAAGAAGTCACAGTTGTCACATGTGCAGAAGCAGCACGCCGGAGGCTTGGTATTTACTATTTCTTTGATGCAGAAGGGAAATGTCGGCAAACCTGACAACAACTTTGGACCTGTGTGAGATCCAATTATGAGAGGTGGAGGGGAGCTTCCTGCTGCTCTCCCCAGGATAACAGTTCATCTTGAAGGGGATGAGCTGTGGGATTACCTGGCCATGGGGCTGGTTCTCAGGCCGCAGGAAAAGTCTATTAGGAGGAGGGTAATCTTCTGAGGTTGGGTTGACAACGGCATGCGAGGACAGAGCGACTACTCAACACGGTTTTGGTGTTTGTACGTTGTGTGTGTGTGTGTGTGTGTGTGTGTCTGCATGCTGTTCTCATGCAGTGTTCGCAGCTATGCCTACAGAAATTGATGATCTACAACATCAATTTGTATTTAATCCACGTCAGAATGAACCAGGAAGTATAAGGACGGCAAAGAACCCTCACAGAGCGGTGGGAGGGGAGGTGAACCTGTCTTTCACCCCAGAGACCGTTGTTCCTCCTCATGTGAAACAAGAAGGCAAAGTATATTTATTCATCACCTAATCTCTGTGCTTAAGTAGCCACTTCTGTAGTTTTTAACCCAAACCAGTCTTTTCCTGAACCTAACTAAGTATTTCACCATCTTTTATTAAACCTAACTAAGTATTTCACCATCTTTTATTAAACCTAACTAAATATTTCACCATCTTTTATTAAACCTAACTAAGTATTTCACCATCTTTTATTAAACCTAACTAAATATTTCACCATATTTTCTAAACCTAACTAAGTAGTTTTGTTGCATAAACTAAGTTGTTTCCTGTGAAGAAGGAAGTTTATTTTGACTGTATGCGTGTAACGAGTGGAAACTCACAGGTGTTACTGGACTTGAGAGTAACTTTTTCTCCTAAGATATGATACGAGCCGCTGTGTGAGGACACGTCAGTGTTTGCGTCCATCTACCCAGTGTCTCTGATTAGTATGCGCGGGCCATGAGGCTACGCTGACAGTGGGGCCTCTGAGAGCAGCAGCGCCATGAATTCTTCAGCGTGAGCTTGCATGTACCCTTTGCTCTCATCCCGCCTGAGAGGACAAGTCCAGTCACGGGGAGACGAGGAGAGACACACAGACACACACACACACACACACACACACATCTTCATTTTGGCGCATACATCTACGCCTGCCGGGCCGACTCCGAGGTAACCGAAGGTCCCTCTGGCCTACATGCAAACGCAGTCTGCAGTCAACCATCTTATCAGCACACTCGACACATTTCCCTCTGACTCACAGAAGAAGAGCCAAATATACTCGTGTCCACACACACAATAAATCTGAGGGAATTTTGAATCTCTTCTTCTCCCTTTTCTCTCTCGCTCTGCCTGTGGAGAACACTGGCAGGAATCAGGGAGAAGAGTGGGGTTGCTAGGCAACAGGTTGTGGTTGCCATGGTGAATTTAAGTGGAACAGCTGGTCCAATCAGCATAAAGTGTGTGTGTGTGTGGGGGGGGGGGGTGCTCATGCCAACACAGGCAGACAGGAAGGAGAGGCTGCTGAGGCATGCAGGAGAGGAGAAGAGAGGAGAGGAGAGGAGAGGAAGGGAAGAGAAGAGAAGAGGAGAGGAGAGAAGAGGGGAGAGAGGAGAAGAAGAGAAGATGAGAGGGGAGGAAGAGGAGAGGAAGAGGAGAGGAGAGAGGAGAGGGGAATGAGAGGAGAGAAGGGAGGTTTTTGGTTTTTAAAGTCCCTTTATTTCACTATTTCAGGGAAACATCACATCAAAGCAAAAATGGGAAAATAAAAAAAAAAAACTTAAAAATAAATAAAATAACCAAATTAAAGCACCAAAGAACAAATGAACAATCAATCACAATGATCGATATGTTCAGAAAGTCTCCACCAGCACCCACTGAGCATACAATGCTGCCAGTAGTCCATCTGTCCCTGAAGGCCTGTATGTGTTCCGTCGCCTGGTAGTCGGGCCTTCAACAGTCCCTCCAGAACTTTCACCAGATCCTCACCGGCACCCTGAGCCCGATTCTTCTGTGTCAGCCAGATGGCAGAGGAGAGGAGAGGAGAGGAGAGGAGGATAAAGTAGGTTAATGAGTGAATAAGAGGACACTAACAAAAAAGGAAGGATGAGGAAAAAGCAGCGTAGCAGGTCAGAAAGACAGGAATAGGCTCAATGAGAAAGAAAGAAACTTGGCTGGTCAGATGAAAAGATTTAAGCCAAAACTAGGAGAATAAGATGAAGATAAGACGAGGACAAAAGTAGGATCTGTCCTGATTATTCTTCCCATCAGAGCAAAACAACAATCACCACATCGCATGCCTCTCATCGCGGCGATCCGAACCTGAAGGAAATCATTTTAAAAGGCGCAAACACAGCCGACCATCACAGTGAGAGGCAGCTAATGACGCCATGGTGATAACATGGTGATAATGATAATGGGGTGGGGGGGGGGGGGGGATTTCACAGTACCATCATCCGTTGTGTGTGTTGTTGTGGTTTCGGTCGCTGTGCGTTCGGTGTTGACGTATTCAGGTGAGACCGTAACGATGTCACCAAGAGAAACCGACAGATTGACGTTCAGACTTAGCCCATCTTTAAATTCATTATGACTGTTGTCTTGATTCATTGAGTTGTAATGTCAGTAATTGTGGATGCCACGAAGTGAATGATGTCATGTAGTGTACACTGCGCTGCTTCCTCGCATGAAAGGGGCAACATAATCAAAATAAGATTAGTTTTTTTGTTAAAAAGCTCCACAGAAACCAATAACTGCACTGAAAGTTAAACTGCATGTCAGTGAGACCTGACAGGTGCTCCCCGGAGTGTGTTTTTATTTTTCTGACTTTGCTTATCTGGTGAGTGTTCAGGAAAAGGTCCGTTTCCAGGTTCACCACTGCTCAGCCGGCTGTCTGATACCTTATCAGTTATTGGTTTTCGCACTTTATCAGACTTCTGAGATTGAACCCTCCACAAGGACGAGATTGTGAAATTGAGGAGTTGATGGTACTGACGTCAGCGCGGACACACCTGCCCGACACACTTGCAGACGTGCACGCGCTCATAGCAGGACTGCAAACTGCCCGTTAAAAAGGTGAGACACGCTCTCAACGTGTCCGCGACTGAGCCGGCGGCTAGCAGCTAACAGTGCTAACACTGGAAACAACGGCAAAAGTGCAGAGAAAGCAAAAAGTGTTTCTACCTGTGGGGGAACCAGAGGGTTTGGTGCTTTGCTTCCTCTACCACGCCGTGGGTCAGGGCGGCTTCATCGGCTGTAACGTCCGTGTGAGAGCAGCGACCTAACATGCACTGAAAGCAAACGAAGCACAGAGACGCTCTGATTACAACACAGAGAAGGTAAGTGCCTTCACTCTCTGCTCGGGACATCACTCAACTATATCTGTACACACCTCAGTGCTGTAAATGTTAAATAAAACACCTTTAATGACGTCAAGTGCTCTCAACGCTCCCTTTTAAACACAGACAAACAATATGAAGGGACTTTTAGCAGACTTACGTTCTTTACACATATGTGTGGGGGGGCACGCGTGTGACACTCTCTCGGAGCGTCTCGCACGAGGAGGCACAGAGGGGAACCAATCATGGCAGCCACTTATCCTGCTCATTCCCCTCAACAGCAGAAACGAGGTTGCAGCGAGGAATTTGCACGTCTTCTTCCGCGAGAATGAGAATTTGAACGTGAAAGATGATCACGACATATATCGAAGTCTTTCCATTCGGCCTGGACGGAGCACCTGCACAGAACTGAAAGCAGAAACTACGGTTTATTATAATAATAATAATAATAATAATGATAATGATAATGATAATAATAATAATAATAATAATAATAATGACGTTTTCAGGATGAGGAAACACGTGAGGGGAGGAACTGTGTTAAGACTGCAGCCCAAACAGAAAAAAGGCTTCAGAGCTCGTCCGGCTCGCAAGATGTCCATTCGCACGGAGCTCTCGCTCTGTCACACCTTCACACCTTCCTCCCGCCACTAACACAAAGCATGCTGGGAGGCACGGTTTCCAGGGCAACCGAGAGGCACCTTTTTTCCTTGACGACGGTTCAGAATGCGGAGACGGGAGGACATTAGCTTGCACCTCAGGTGTGGCAACATCGAGGGCCGCCTATAGCTCGACCACGAGCAGAACAAAGCCGCCGTGACCTCTTTGGTGGAGGAGAAAATCACGTAATGTGAAGCAGCGGGGAAATGCAAGGGAAGGAAAACGACGGCAGAGGAGCGCACACACGGATGAGAGGGCAGACGAAGGGGGATCGAGCAAAGGGAACAAGCAATTGCTGCTCTGTGAACTTTGCCGTTTTTTTTGCAGCTAGTTAGCATCATCAGAGCTCGGCGTGACAAGAGGACCTACTGGGAGTTGAAAACCGCTCTCACGGTTTCTCCTCTCGCCGACAAACGAACTAAGCCGCTTCACACTTATAGTGTGAATTACAATTTCACACACACATACTCCCTCAAAAGACCCTCACACACTGTCCTAAATATGCAATAACACAGTGCTGAATCCCCCTGCAGGCTCCAACATACATCTTCAAAAGAAACCCTCAATCTACTGAACACATTTTACACTCACACTCTCACTCTCACTCACACACACACACACACACACACACACACACACACACACGGTCATAGCTGCATTCAGACCCAGAGCACACGGATCAATGGCAGAAATGGGGAGACTTTGTGATATCGTGTTACTTTCAGCGAAGGCCGAAAACCCATGAAATTCATGAAGGCAGCGGCGGGTGTGTCGAGCGCGCAGGAAAACACACGCCGGACACACAGAGGAGATAACACACATCTCAGGAGAGAACGCACACGCGAAGAGGGAGAGGAGGAAATGGGCGTGCGTGTGTGTGTGTGTGCGCGTGTGTTCACAAGTGTGTGTGTGTGTGTGAGTGAGAAGGAGACTGAGTGCATAGAGAATTGAGTGCGGTTAGTAGTGTTTCCCCCCTCGGCTGAGGCATTAACAAGCCTATAATGGACCCTCTTAAAAAGCCGACTAGGATCTCCTCCAAAACTAACTGATTTAGAGTGGCCAGGGCCCCCGTGGGCAGCGGCCAAGTCCCCCTCCGTCCCTCCCCAGTACAGCCACAGCCAGCCCCCGGTGGCAGGCGGCACAGACACACATTGTGTTTGTCTACTGAACCACAAGCAATAGCAGTTTATAACACAATAAAACACCATGAGGAGGCATTAATTGGATATAATAGCCAGGGAATGATTTAGATGATTTAACACCTTTTTCTTTTTTTCTCCAAGACGAGTACATAAAAAGAGAGATCGGGACGGGAGGAATAAGAAAGGGAATTAGAAATGGATTTACCCACCGCTTCCGACTCGATTTCAAATATTAGCCTGATTCAGGTCAACACACACACACACACACACACACACACAAACGCAGATGTAAACACACACATAGCAAGCTACTGAGGCCGTATAGTCTATGTAACGCCTGCATAGCCAGCTACACCTAATTTAGATTCATGATCAGACATGTCTAAGTTTATACACCTAGAAAATCAAGCTAAAAGAGAACTGGTGAAATAAAGTCATCTACTCCGTGTTGCATTACAATTGATCTGTAATTTAATAAACCCTTGAATCAGTCCATCACAGAAGATGCTGATAAGATACGAGAGGCTAGCTGGTAGAAATGAAAGAAACACACACACACCGACGTAACCTCTTTATCACTCATCGATGTTCCAACAGCAGCGTTTTATTGACAATATAAGGCTCGGGGAAAATAACGGACTCCAGATTCTCGCTTAAATTATCCTGGAGGCCCGCTCGCTAACCCCTCAAGATATTCCGTCACCTTATCTTTCCCTCGCCTGCCCGTCTGTTCACTCTACGCGGCGCTGACAGGGAGTGGGGCCCTTGCATGTATGTACATAATTGGCACTTTACTGTCATATCAAATTCATATCAGCGCTGGGGGTCTCGGGGCCGCGAAGAACAATGAGGGGGCCAGACAAAAAGCGTGGCTGGCCGCTCAGAGTCGCCCTGATAAACCGCAGCATGGGGCCGGTCAATAAACCCCATCACCGCTAATCTTCTTATGGGGGGACTAAACAGATACTCCACAATGCCCACTAGACACTGTACCAATACGAGGGCGCACCAACACGGAGGGAAACAAAGTCTGAGCCGTAACCTCGGTGTGCGACCTCATCAACCTTATCTCCAGCTGCATTGTTGGCATCTAAACACACAAAGTTCTTTGGATATGAAATTAAGGAAAGTTGATGGGAATATTAGGAAACAAAGGCCTGTTCTGTTGTATATGTTGTGGAAAACGTTTAAAAAAATGTATTTCTCTAAATAATTCAAGCGATGCATTTCAGAAATGCATCTTATAATAGTGTAATGTGGACTTGCAAAATAACTGGTTTCCCTGTTTTGGGGGTGAAAACCATCACTCGCTCAAAGTCTTCACTTGGTTCCAGTGATGAAGAGCGGCTTCAAGAAACATCTTCATCTCCGGGTTCCTCTGGAAACATCTCCTGCAACACGCGACAGAGATGATTAAAGGTCGGCATCTTCATCGTTTAGCATTTAGCTTCCGTCTCACACAAGACCCCCCCCCCCCCCAAAATATGAATTTCAATGTAAAAAAAAATCTTAAATTTCTGTTATCTTGACCTTAAAGCCTAAACACACACACACACACACACACACACACACACACACACACACACACACACACACACACACACACACACACACACACACAAAAAGATGTATTAACTGATGCATAATGTTGGTCACATTTCCATAACGCCCGTCAGTGGAGTTGCCTCAGACTTACAGCTGTATGCAAAACCTCTCTGATGCTCCAACGCCCAAACCTCTCAACTGGGGCCTGACCAATCTGCAAAAAAAAAAAAAAAAAAAAAGAGTGGGGGATGGGAGAGGTCACCGGGGTGAGGCTATATGGTTAGAGTAGCACAATCCATTTTTTAAAAGATATATATATATATATAAATATATATATATAGTCATACCTCCTGCAAATCATAAAATATATGTCAGCCAGAAAAAAAGACAGATTTTCAAAATAAAATGGAAGAAATTAACTAAATGAATGCATGCAAAAATCATGAAAAGAATTGTACTTAATTTGTTTATTTGTAGTTTAAATTTCCATATAATGCAGAACAAGATTTCCCTCTGGCTCCATTCATCTCTCCCCCGAATGATGTTTGGCTGAGCTGCGGGTTAACTGCTGGGTTAACTGGCGGCGTAGAGGAGCGGTGTGCTGACAATATCAGACCGTTTGGTCACAGTGTGCGGATGGGAAAAGTTTTTCTTTACTGAATTGTTGCAGGTCTGCATGCTGCGTGTGCGCCGGAGCCAGTAGAAGAGAGTAAACAGAAGGACTCCACACTTATAAAACAGCATCAGCTGGGCATGAATGAGCATCAGGGAGAGCAGCGCTCTGAAGGGAGGTTAAACGTGCGCCTTTTGTTTTCATGTGAACAGCTGACATGCAGGATTTGTGTAAAAGTCACCTCAGCAATGGTGTCACCTCTGCTCCCTGTCTCAGTGGAATACAAAAACACACACGCACACAAAAAACTTGTTTTAGAGCAGCTAGTGATGAATGTCTATGGAGGAGCAGTTAACGCTTATTCAGTGAGTCTACTTCCTCTGCAGCCTCCTGACTGCTCACACTGGAGAACACGACCGAGGAGCAGCTTCAGCGACGGGCAGACTAATGATAACATGCATGAACTGATGGAATGAATGCATGTAGGACAGACTCACCCGGACAGACGTACAGTCGAACACGCGCTCGGGTCAATTTTTGCACCACTTACACATCAATCTGTGCCGTTGACTCAAAACAAGCCTGTTAGGTGTTATCAGCAACACCACTCCAATCTAAAAGCCTTTATACAACCATTAATTCTAGGAGGTATCGATTGGAGGCTTCACTCTGGTGTCAGTGAATGCACACACGCATATTCAGATAAATCGTGTGTACAAACACGCACAGAGTTCAAGAGGGATCTGAGACGCAACGCGCACGATAAACACACAGGGACGGACGACAACGTGGCTTCTCTTCTGGCCGTGTCACAAACAGATCAATGCAAACAGCTCAGGACATTTATCGGAGTGAGTCGAGGAGCTCTGCATTAGTTGCCGATGTTCTCCTCGCCGCTCAAGTGGCTCAAAGTTATTGATACGAGTCCACCAAGCAAAGTGCAAAAGTCGTTTGTCTATAAAATATATATATATATATATAT
>NW_022280035.1:977386-981826 GCF_004355925.1 Anarrhichthys ocellatus | reverse complement strand
ACACACACACACACACACACACACACACACACACACACACACACACACACACACACACACACACACACACACACACACACTTTTTTGCTCTTTTGCATTTGATCTTATTTTGTGTGGATATGTTTGTGTGTGTGTATAAAATAACTGATTTTGTATTGCTTGATTGTGGCTGAGATGAGTACAAAATTAAATTAAATTAAATTACATGAGCATTGGAAAAAATATCAGCAGGTTAAAACTCAATTGAAATAAGAGAATATTTTTTGAAGAGCCTGTCCTAACAGTGACCACGTGCCTAAGTGTAAGCTAAGCCTTCACTTTATCAGCTATCATCGTATATTTATACCCGGTGTACAAACCCAGAAAACTATTTTAGTAATAGCAAAATAATATAATATATATTAAATTAGAGTATTATCAATGTATAGGAGAACACATGGTAGAAATGTAAAATAAAAATGAGGTATATTTCTGCATCGACACAAACTTACCTGTAAACATGTGGACCACATTACTGAGGCGCTTAAAGGACAAAGTGTGATTAGTCCTGAGAGCAGGTGTAACACAAAGTACAGTAAAGTTTTCCTCAAACTCTCTGTGTGTGTGGTGTGTGTGGTGTGTGTGTGTGTGTGTGTGTGTGTGCAGGCGACCTGCACGGTTTAATATAGGCTAGTGTTTGTTATATCTTGCCATATATTACCATTTCTCCTTGGAGGGGCCCCTTGCATTCAAATCAGCGGCCGGCTGCCTGATCGTAGAGGACAGCTTACTAGGCCCCTTGAATTGTTCGCCAGGAACAATGGATTCCTTTGTCAACGTGTTTCTCTTTCTCTCCCAGGACAATACTGGAGGGTCCTTCTGGCTCTCTGCACTTAAGAAATGTTTGCAAAATTACACCTCTTTATATGCCTCTCAAAACAAGTAGCAGTAGCCGGTGTAAACGTGTGGGAGGTTTAGGGAGAAGAAGGAAGAGAGAAAAAATGTATCGAAGATTTGTTTTATTTCCTCTTTGATAAACTTCAGTCATTGTTTTAAAGGAAATTTCCTGAATTTAAGAAAAGCTTACAGACACCTTTGTGTTTAGTTTTTTTCCTCGAGCTCTTCATTGGGAATATCTCCAGCCAGCTGGAAGTAATACTGAATACATAAAAAAAGAAACACAAATTACAGAAATATTCTAAGAAAAATAATATTCAGCTCATAATAACACAGCTTTTATGGTTATTTAATATATGTCAAAATGACAGAAAACCGTCATCCAAAATGTTAAAATCAAAGGCAGAAAACGGTTCTGGTCACGTGATGGAGGTGATTTATTTGGACTGCGGTGGAGGAGAGTCCCGTTATAAACCAAGCTGTGTATCTGCATAACGAGCTTATAGCGCGGGGCTGCCCATGGGCCGCGGCGCTGACCTCTCCCTCCTCCCGATGAATGGGCCCATAAGCAGATGCCCAGCTGTGCCTATTCGGGCCTTCAATAGCATTTCGGAAATCGGTATGATTTCCCTGGGAAAGTTGGTTCTCCACACCGGGACAATTCCTCCAACAATGTCCGCCATTTATTTTCTATTATTATTGTTGTTATTATGTGTAGTAGTATATGTAGGCTGTGTGCCAATGTGATCAATTATTTTAATAAATTCAGAAAAGTGAATTTGCGTATTTATGACAGAAAGATCGCGGATGGTTGTGTTTACAGGTCAATACGGTTTTTTTATTACAATTTTCTATTTAATAATAATTGAATAATTTCAAATCGTATTGAGGTTTTATTTAATTAAGGTAGTATCATGTTGTTTCGAAATGTTGTGCGCACTCTTATTATAATACTCCGCAATGTTTTTTTTAAATATGTTAAACTGAATGATACCTTTCATCTGTGCTGTTCTTTTGCTGAAGTCAGCTTCTACTGGAATCTGCTCAGTGGTGCGAAGTCCTCTATGAGTCTGCGCCATATTTTACTCAGCTGTTTGCGCCAAATTCAGGATTCGTCGCGCGTTTATCGGCAAAAAACGCAATGAAACGAGTCGGTTGTTTTTCGCTTCATTTGAACCTTTATCTCAAACCTGCTGCAGAGACGGACTCGAGCCTGTTATGAACACAAATATTAGTTTTTGAAAGGCTTTTGCTTATTTCACGTTAAACTTCGCTGCCGCACGTCCCTTAATGTAATTCAAATGCACAGGAATACCCCCCACCCCCTCTCTCCTTCCAGTGTACCTCAAAAGTCCAGGGGCCGCAGCTCGCACAACTGGGCCCGACTCTCCTCTCTCTTTTGTTGGGGCCATTGTGGCGGGCTGCGTGTTGGGATTGGGGGGAGATGTGTGATGTGTGTGTGTGTGTGTGTGGGGGGGGGGGGGGGTGGGGGGGGGGTAATGAGGGGGCTGCAACCCCCCGATGGGGGTGCATTTGCTGTCCAAAGACCGTTAGACAGTGGCTGAATGAATGGGGCCTGAATGTCATTGTAATGCACAGGGACAACTCCCCCCCCATTCAGCTTAAGACGTGGAGGCCGCGCTCAGCTCGGCGGAGGGAGAGACGAGGGAAGGAAGGAAGAAGAAGAAAAAACAGCCGCAATTCAACTCACAATCTCGCTCTCTCTCTCTGTGCTGCATCGTGCACGTGGAGAGGCTGTTCTCGCTATAAAAAAAAAAAAGTTATAGTCGCTATATGCTGCTGCGTTTTTCTGCACAGACGAAGAAGGCCTGCGGGTGCACGAAGAAACTAGAGAGAGAAGATGCGATGGAGGATACCCGCACCGACAGAGAGTAAGACACAACAAAGGAGTCCGAGCCGGCGTGGATTTATCGGTATAGGCTATATTTGGACACGAGGACGCTTCTCCTGCAGGTGTCCGCTCTGGGGTTATTACGCGGGTTTTTTTTTCCTCTTTTTTTTTTGTTGGCAAAGGCGAGCCAATAGACTTATATAGGCCTAACAAATGACTCGCATTAGTCAAATTGACTTGCACTCATGTAAATGCAGGGAAGCTCGTTTTGAGATGTAGATTGCGACGGAGGCTCAGAGAGAGAGACTATTGAAATAGTTAATAATTGCATTTGTTTGAAGGAAGAAAAAAAAACGAGCGCATTTGCGATTCTATAGGCTCAGTTATCGAGAGTGTGAAGGGCAGCGGTTCGCGGTTCCTCATCTCCATCTCTTTGTTCAGCCAACAGTGGGAGGTGGACCCGCGCTATACGGGAGCGAGGGAGGGAGGGGAGAAACATTTTAGAAAAACCCAGTGACGTTTTCTCCGGGGACAGAAATCGATGTATATTCATGCAGGACTTTCAATAGAACACGTGTTGAAATGCGTTATGTGCGATTATGTGTCAATAGGACTGATATGTTCAAGGAAAATACCAAATACAGATGAATTACACAAAAGGGCTGCAGGCCCACATCTAGGTCAACTTGCAAAAAAACGTCGTACATTTAAAAAATAAAAAAGAATAAAGCGTTCTATTAAGGGACGCTTTGAAAAAGGACCATTTTTTTATATTAAATTATTCTCGAAATCAGAAATACGACGTTTGAACCTTGACAATGAAGCTACAAGAATATCTGAAAAGCACAGGAATGCGTTTAGAAGAGCTGAGGAATATTTAGGCCTGATGTAGGTCACGTAGCAACAAAACTGCAAGTCAACAGGGGAGCTGCTATATTTATAATAACTTATCATATAAAGCAATTGGACTGTAGGGAATTTCCTCCGACAGTGGTGCATGATATACGTCACAGAATGGACACATTATGTATCTTAACTTGAAGAAAAGAAATGCACCACATAAATAATAATTCTCTCTTCACCTTATTTGCTAAATATGCATTGATGCATCGCTTGGTGTTAGACCAGACCATCTGGGATCACAGGCCTTAGCAGCACCGTGGACACATCGTGGCTCATCTTTTAACAGATCTGGATTCAGTTCTGTCTGCGTGTGGCACAAAACGTTGCGTCCTAAAAGGGGGAAAGAATAGCGTGCTGATGCGTAGTACGTCAGGAAAAAACCTGGTGTTTCATTTACAAAGTAGATATCATCCATTACAATCTTGGCAGGTGCTGTAAATGTAGAGGCCAAAAACAAACAAACAGGACGTGCGTTTTAGTTTTTTGGACGCGAGCACAAAGTCTTGAGCTCACCCAATGTTTTTTCTTTACCACCAGCCTGCAGCATTCAGCCACGATAGTCATGCACCTGCTTACAGGTTAAAAACCTCCAAGGTGTTGGCATTCAGGCGCACGCGGGACTCTGCCATGTCATTCTGGCTTCTTCAGCGCGCGACATTGCATTAAATGCTCGTGTGTGTGTGTGTGTGTGTGTGTGCCTAAAAACAGCGGTCTGCCCCGGTGCATGCATGCATGACGCGCTGCAGAAAGTCAGGCCCGGTGGTTTCAAGGACATTTGGGGCTGATGAGGATTTGGTTTTAATGTAGGG
>NW_022280035.1:949841-977286 GCF_004355925.1 Anarrhichthys ocellatus | reverse complement strand
CGAGAGGGGGGAGAGCGAGGGAGAGGGGGTACGCATCCAGGGCTGGATTGTGCCTGAAATGGGTCAGATTAAAAAGACACGAACCGGCTGACTCTTGCTGGAGATGGGGACCTTTCTGAAGACTGAGAAGTCTTTTTCTTTTTCCTCAACCAAAACCTCAAACACGAGACAATCAGCCTCCCGACTAAACGAGCTTTAGGGAGCTGCTAGAGTGACGTGCGGCGCATAGAAGAACCACCTGCCTTCTTCTTCTTCTTCCCCTGATATACAGTGAGACTCATGTAAAAGTGGTAGTGTGTCAGCCGCATGAGAGGAGAGAGGAGGCATCGCGCGTTTTTTGGTCCGAGGGCGTTGATCGTGGACAAGTCGGGGAACTGCATTCAAGCTCAAGTTAAATGGAAAATACAGCGTATGATCTTCTCAGTGGGATGTATGACTTCAAAAGAAATAGCCTCGCGAGGTGCTGCCAGCGTTGCTTTCTTCTTTTTCCGTTGTTGTATGTGTATTTTGTTGGGGGGGCAGGCTGATGTTGTAAATCGAGCGGACAAAAGCGAGAGCACTTGTGTAACTTCAGCTGTCATTCTGTGCCAGGAGATGCGCAAAAGACGCACAGCCAAGGAGAGAGGGTGTCGGTAAACGGTACTGTGCTGAAAACGAGACTTTTTCCTCAGGTGCTCTGCTTTACGTCCTTTTATGGGCTGATAGGGGGGGGGGGGGGTTGACGGCTGTGGCGCAGTGATATCAATATTTCTTTACGTGGAATCCAAAAGATGCGCAGGACAAGAGTGTGGCCGCGCGCGTTATTGCTGGCGTGGGCTATAAATGGGCTTTAGATTCGAGTGTCCTACATGCCTGTGTGTGTATGTGTGTGTGTGTGTGTGTGTGATTGTGTTGCAAAATCGGCTTTTAGATTTGTGTACGTACGTGTGTGTGTGTGCGCCCGAGCGCGTGCACGGAAACGGGAGCTGTACTTAAATCGTAGTCATGCGGTCTCGTGCTGGAGGGGTTTGAGCTCGCGGAAGTTCATTCTGCGCCCGTCAGCGGGGCGAGCAGGCGACTTCTTCCAGGGTTGTCCCTCTGCGTGTTCACAGCGGACCTTGATTTAATGTCCATACAATTAAGGCACGCGGTGAATGCCAAGAGAGGAATCTACACACGGCATCTTCATCTTCATCATCGTCGGTGTCGCCTCATCGGGCCGCGTGCAGGCTTTTGGGTTTTTACGCGCTTTGACCCTTTACCGGCACAGAGACAGGCCCCGGCTTTAGCAGCAGGATAAACCTGAACTGCTGTACTGTCACGCAACTGCGCGTGAGTGTGCACGCGGAAGCATGTATCAGCGTGCCTACGTGTGTGTGTGTGTGTGTGTGTATGTGTGTGTTGCTTTGACTGGGTGGGCGCAATGCGTAGTTTGATAGGCTGTTACAGCATTAAATGAGGTGACCGCCAGAAAACTTACATCGCGACGGAAATATCGGTGTTAAATAAATAAATATGAATAATTTCAAACCTCCTCGTGCATAATACGAAGCAGGTTTAACGCAAAACAATTGGACTTTCGCCAAGTGGGGTCAACGGCCTAAACCTCTGGATTTTACTGAAACATCTTCCGGGAGTTATTCGCATGTATGGTATTCTTTACTCCATTTTTATTTTTAGTAAATGTAGGATTTGGTTGAAAGGCTGGCTTCATGTATAAGCACGCAATGTTCATCTATTCGGAATTTAAAAAAAGATCTGTTTATTGTGAGGCATCAGGTTAATTCATTCTAAAGTGGGCGAGTGGACCTTAATATAAAATGTAAAAAATAATCTATATTTATAATTCAAATGCACACTAAGCCTGGCTAATGCTCCTGATGGCTACGTGTGCAGTGTCCGGTGATGGAAACATCAGCCGCTCCATCCTCTCCACCTTTAGGAGCCATGTTTCTCTCCGATCGTCTTATTGTGAAGGTTTAACATATTCTACTGAATGTATCAGAGGCCAAACACGAGGCTCGCGTGCTACAGGCTCAGTAATACATTATTTCATAAACAAAAGTAGGCCAGCCTCACAGCTCAGGCCTACACACTCGACGATGGCTGCAGCGTTTTAGTCGGATGGAGTCAACATGTAGACATTTTCAGGGATTTGGCGCCACCTACAGGCCGTGGGGACTCAACACTATCATGAAATAAACTTAAAGCTTTTACAGACTTCACTGGAGGAGAATAACGCATCAGACTTCATCCCCTCAATCCTTAACGGAAGATATTAAATCTAACAGTTTTTAATGACAAACCTAATGTTTTTTAAGATAAAATACATTTAGCATGAATTAATAAATGACCTAAACAGGATCTATTTAACCACAAATAGAAGAATTTGGCAGAAGCTATATTTACTTTCTGTCACGTAGAATATAGGGTCAATATTTCAGACTTTCATGGAACTTTTTCATGCGTTCCCATACTTGAATAACAAAATGCATTAATTAATAGCTAAATCTGGTGCAAAGCTTCTTTGAGATTTATGTATTTTTGTACACGGTCCCTGAACTATAAAAAAAACATTTAATAAACTAAATAATTTAAATAACCTAAATATATTAAATGTCTCATGTCAGTGGACATCACTGTGGAGTCTTTACTCGTTATATATTGAAGCTTTACACTGTTTGCTGTATCAGTCTGAATGTGATTTCCTTTTGTTTAAATCATGATTTGTAATGTTGACCACAAATAAAGCCCGAGCTGCACAGTTTTCTGCTTGTGACTCTCCTGTGATTATTTTATGTGGAACTGTACCAACACTCCATAACACGCACGCATTATTCTTTTACAGAACTTCATCCAATGTGACTTATTTTAACAAACTTTTAAATCTTGAGAGGAAGATTTGTACAAACTGCCAGCTGGTGATCTCTAGAAGAGGAAACAGTCTTTTAAATCGTTGTTTCTTAAAACGTTATAACATTTCATAGTCGTATATCTCCATCTCCATTTAACATGAGGTCACTTACAGTGTTTATTACTCCAGAGAGAGTTCTTTACTTCACCGCGTGATTGGAGAATCCCACCAGCAGTTCACCCCACGTCAGCAAATCAGCACCACGGAGAGCTCCTGTGAAGGGAAATCTAAAAAACAAAGTGTGGAAGAAATGCATCATTTTGTAAAATAAAACTATCACACTTCGTTTTTTGTGTACACGGCACCTCAGGAAAAACATCTGGATTATAAAAAAAAGGATTAAAACCTAAAGCCTCTTGTCTTTAAATATCGAATGAGCCACTAATCAAACACTGTGCACTTACTGATGAAGGATAAGCCTTTTTATATCCGTTACAATACATTTTAAACACCGTAAACCTTCATTAGTGCTCCATCATATCTGCTGCTGTGGAAACAGAGCTCTGCTTTGATAACAGTGCAGATATAGTAAAGTCAGCTGTAGCAACACTATGACAAATAAAACAAATAGAAAACAGAAAAGAAACTAATCCAGCTGAGAAAACTTTTCAGACACGTGAGCCCTGCAGAGCTTCCTGTGTGTGTGTGTGAGGTCAATACAGGTGGTCATGAGATCAACACAACAGTTTCTGAACAGAGTTTTATTTAAGGCTCGATTTCTTCTCTGATGGATCATCTGAACAAAGTTACCGCCTCACTACAAACTGTGGCCTATAGAAGATAAGTCTATTTTAATATTGCATGTCATTGATCATTAAACGTGTTGTCGTGTTGATACATAAGACTTCCGTATCTATAACCTGACGTCCCTCTATTGCAACTAAACACCGACACTCATCGTGCACGTGGAGCCCTTTGATCACAAGCCACCCGAGCCCGACCCTGACCCTACACGGTAACCGGGAGAGAGCGACGGAGAAGGGAAAAGACGTTCACCGTGTTGCTGATCATAGCTATCGACACGAGAGCAGAACGTCTGACGTCTCAATGCAATAATGGGGGTGGGGGGGGGGGGTGTTTAGGTTGTCTGTCTGTCTGTCTCTCACTCACTCACTCACTCACTCGGAGAAAATTAACCTGCTGGTCTCCAACGCTCACTGACAAATAAACTGTAATCTAGTTTTAAGCGCTCTGAAGCGACCGACACCAGAACGGGGAATCAAATCTATTTGTTCCTGGAAGTACTTCACTGTATCGACGGTTTCAGTCTAAAACTAACGTTTCTTCTTTAGGCAACAACAATCAAAAAACACACAGAAGCCACATTTCATTCTTATTTGTTTTCTTCTTACTCGATAGTAAATCAGTTACATTAATTTTTAGGTTATACATTTTTTTTTAGGCTTTCTCCATGAATATATAGACTCCTACGTTAAAGCTTAGCATTACGACCAACATGAAAGACTTATTAGCAAAAAACAAATTTGAGGGGAAAAACCAAAAACAGGATTAAGACAGAATGATAGTGAATGGAGAAAAATATGTGAACCCCCCCCCCCCATGTTGTGGAACAAAAAATAAAAAAAGAAGAAGCAACAATTCATTCAATGTGGCAGTTACATCATTACATAATTGTGATTATAAAACAACTTAAAATGGTGGATGCAACTATTCTCTCAGACTGGGTTTGAACACGAAGCAGAATCTGAAACATACAAAAGACCCTTAAAGACGGAGCGAAGCAGAGGGGCGTGACGGATGGCAAGAGTACAATTTTTTGACTTTAAACGGTGAGAGTTCTGGTCGTGGAGGACACATCCATTATTTCTTTTTTTTTTTCCCAGAGGCCTTTGCAATTCATCCTCGGAAATGTCTCGAGTCCCGTGTGACTTCACACTTATCCCTGATTTCTCCAGCAGTGTCACTGTTTGAGCAGTTCGTTTGAGAAGTCACCAATAATTAGAAAACAAAAAAACAAACAAAAAGAAAACATTAAGGCTCCAGAAAACAGGTTTTTCTGAAATGAAAATTGTCAGTAGTCAGCCAAAAAATAGAGATTTTTGTCGATCTGAATGAAAAATAGATAAAACATTGAAGTTTTATTATCGTGGCGGCTCCAAGTCCGAACGTTGCCTTTGGGATCCTCCAACCCTGTTGGCACAGTTAGAACCTCTGAAGCATGGCAATGTTGCCCCCAAATGGACAAAGAGCGGCAGGACACGTCCGATCCTGATTGTACTGAAATATAAAGTGGCAGATTTCGTTTTTTTCCTCCGAGGTGCAGTCAGACCCTGATTCAATTGGAAAGAGGTGGGAGATGTGGGGCAGGAGAGAGAACCAGTGTGGTGAGAGAAGAGGATGGAGTGGGAAGAGGAGACTAGAGAGCGTGGTGGTGGTACATTAATCAGCTTGTTATCCCTGCACAAGAGGTGGGCGGTACATGGGGGCAAAAAAAATAATTAAAAAGCACAAGTCTCGACAATGGCAGAGATTCACCAGGATTAAATAAGAAAAAAAAAATGAAGGACTTTGCATTTTCATATTCTTCTGTCTCTTAAATCAAAAGTCCTAGTCTGTAACTGTTGATCAAGCCAAGGATAAATGTCTTCTATTGTTTATTCCTGTTTTGGCGCTCCTGTTGGGGAAAAGAACACAAAAATAAAATAACATTAGACATTTAAATATGACATAACGGCACATTTTAACGAGGTCTACATATATCTATTCTGAGCAGGGATCAGTTATCACAATATTTAATCTTCACTCATCAATCAGGAGGAAAAAAAGTGTCTGTCTGTCTGTCTGTCTGTCTCTCTATCTGTGTGTGTGTGTGTGTGTGTGTGTGTGTGTGTGTGTGTGTGTGTGTGTGTGTGTCTCCCTGGAGAGAGCGGAGGAAGTGAAGCTCCAAAGAGAGTTTCTACGTTTTGAGGTTGTAAACGGTGATGGAAGATGCCGACGTCCACTTAGAAAAAGATGCTCAAACCAGCCCTGAAGTTAGTTTTGTGTATTTAGTAAGTAAGAGCGCGTAAGAAGTGACTTCAAAATAAAAGCATTCTTCTGGTTAATGTGAAATTCAAATTTAGTCAGTCAGCTAGTCAGTCTATCAAAAATTTAAAAATAAAAATGAAATCAATGATTAAAAATACTAATAAATACACAATAAATATGAAAACTGTATTTCAGAGAAAATTGAATTTCAAGTGTGTGAATATCTTGTCAAACTGAGTAAGAATACAAAGAGCAATCTGACTTCAGAACAGCACCTCAGAGTCCAGACAAGTCTGCCAAAATGTTAACACTCGTGTGATCATACACATCAACGGGTTAAATTAAACAATATTAGTAGTTTAAGAGAAATTGTGAAAATGTTGAGATATTATTTCTAGGCCCTACTTATTACTCGTGGGATGATCAATGACACTAACAAGAAAATACTACTTATTATTATGATTATAAAATGATTCTTTACCTGATCCAACCGAGAGCGGTTCGGTATCGGAGAAGATTCAAAAGTCTGTCGAAAGGAGCAAAAGAGAGCAAACAGAGAACAACAACAATTAGCCTCTCAGACACAAATGAACTAGAAAAACTATTTGCAAACAAACAAACATGTGTAATGGTGTATGTATATTTTTGGTATATTGACGGCAACACAGTGAGATTACTGTGTCCACCTTGCACACCTCCTCCTCCTCCTCCTCCTGCCTCTTCTCATAATGGGAGAAGTCATCAAAGATGGAGGTGGTGTGTTTGTAGGTGGCGATGATCTTGAGCACCTGCTTGGCCTTCTCCAGAGGAACCTCCTGGGTGTCGCGGGAGTTGGTCACCGGCTTGTTGTCGTTGTTCTCCAGGCGGATGTGGCGCAGCTGGCTGTTGGGCACGTCCTTAACGAACAACCAGTCCACGTCGAACTTGCCCTTCCACTTGTCCTGCGCCCAAACACCGGCACTGGTGCCGTAGTCCACCGGCGAGCGCATCTCCGCCACGCCGCAGAAATGGCCGCTGCCGTTGACGCTGAATAGCAGGTACACGGGGCCTTTGGCGTTCATGGCCCGGAAGGCCGAGTCCAGCCGCTTGTTGCCGTGCTCCGTGCTGCACCAGATGGAGTACTTGATGGAGCGGTGGATATCGTCCTCGGAGTAGCTCTTAATGATGAAAACACGTCCGTTCTTCAGGTTCCATTCAAAGTCCTTGGGGTTGTAGCTGTGGGAGGCTCGCAGCTTATCCAGCACCGGGTGGGACTCTGCACCGGGTCCCTGGCTAGCACACGTCTGAGGGCCGCAGTTCCCGCCACCGACCATCCCCATCACGCCTCCGTCGTGGCCGGGGCCGCCCTGCCCGTAGCCTTGGTTACGGTTGCGGGGGGCCACCCAGCGGGTTTGGGGCTGCGGGGGCTGGGTGTGGTTTTGGTAGGGCTGAGGCGGTGGCTGATGGTGCTGATGGTGCTGGTGCTGGTGTTGGTGATGGTGGGTCTGTAAGGCCATAGGCTGCATCTGGGGCTGCACCAAAGACTGGGGCGGTGGGGGGTGCATGGGTCCTTGCTGCATGTGGCCTTGAAGAGGCATGGCGTGAGGAGGCAGACCGTGAGGCTGCTGCTGCTGCAGTGGAGCTGTGGCTACTTTAGTCACGGGGCCCTTGTCCCAGGTCCCGATGTTCATGTTGTGTTTGATGGGAGGCGGGGGAAGAGCCCCCCCCAGGTTGGACATCCCTGGCTTAACCTTGGCTTTCAGCTGCTGTGGCTTGGCGGGCTTGCTGGCAATGGCCGCCCAGGAGGTGGGTTTGGGCGGCAGCATCCCGATAGGCGTGGCCCCGTTCCCCGTGGTCGCCACCACCGGCCCTCCGATCACGGACCCCACGGCCTTGACTCCCGAGCCCTGGCCGGTGACGTCCCCTCCGATCTTCAAGCCGACCATACCCTGCTCCAGGCTGTTCATGCCGGGGGCTTTGTTGAGGGTGTCACTGTGAAAGCCCGTCTGACCATCGGGCAACAGGGTGCCCCCCAGGGAGCTGGGGGGGTAGCTGTAGCTGCCGCCGTAGGCTGAACTCTGAGTCTGCTGGCCCTGGGAGCCACTCGCTCCCCAAGCAGAGAAGGCAGGGTTTTCGGGGAAAAAGTTAAACCGGTGGGGGTAGATGCTGCTCCCCAGGCCCCCCGGCTGCCCGAACACCGTGTCCGGCATGAAGTGATGGTCTCCGTTACTCAAGGCTCCGTAGGGGGTGAGGTACGGAATAGGGGGGTCCCCGCCTGTGGACCAGGGAGCCTCACTGAGGGGATACGGAAATCCAATGGAGGGAGCGTAGTAGCTGGACAGGTAGGGGTCGGTGATGGACTGGTAGCTGTTGTTCTGTTCAGCAGAGCCACAACATTAGCAAAGGACTTACAGTTTGACTGAATCAGGTCTATGATGTAAATACAACTCTACATCTACATGAGTGACTAACTTACAATCATATCCTGTTGTGTTTCTGTAGTAATAACTGTTTGTTTTAAACATAGCAGGAGTTTTGTAATGCTGAACAGATCATCAGTTTGACTATTTTAGAAGTGATTGTATTACTAATATCAGAAATAATAAAATAAAATCACTATAACAAACAATCGTCTTAAGATAGAGATATCAGCCTCATTTACTAATATGTGGGTAGAAATGTTCATTCTTTTACAATTTTTAAAACGTTAAAATTAACATCGTAGTCCTGACACGTGCTCACAAAAACAAATGCAACGACCGAGGCGGTGAATGTCGTGTCCCTGAGATACGGACTGTGGCTCAGGCACAAATGAAACATTTAATTTAAAGGTTAATGTGAACAAAAAGACAGAACAGAAGAAAAGGAACCGGGTGGAGGAGGAGGACAAGGACCACCTGCTATTATTGGAACATATCCAGTAAATGAGGGTGAAAGTGAGGACATCCAGCCAGAACTTTCTGCACGAACCTGTAGTTCTGCACGGTTGCAGATTCAGATCAGGCTACATCATATTCTTAGTATTTTACTATCTGTAGAATTAGATTCCACTCATGTGATACAAACATTTCCAATAACTCCAGAGCGTTGTGAAGTCAAAGAAAATGATTGATGTAATAATTTCCTATATTCACCACATTTTTACTAAATGAATATTCTGCTTCAATCCATATTTTTTGGGGCGTTTCGCTCCTTTAAAAACAACATTTTCACTGAGGTCAAAAACCTTAAATAGTGCTAATTATTTTAGGGTGATGGTGTTGTAAAATATGAAGACAGACATTTGAAACAGACATTTGAAACCTCAAAAGAAGCTCTCAAATATTTAGCATATTTTATAGTAGATTATACTTTATTTAATTATGGCAATAATTGATGAGGATTAAGCGCTTCAATTATATAGTGATTTAATACATTTGGCCAATGAATTGATAAATTAACAGTTTTAAATATTGTCTATTAAAGACCAATTGAATAAATTCTGTTTTGATATGAGACGCATTAAGATACGAGGTGTGTGTGCAGTTCATGAATGAGGCATGTTGAGGTTTACCTGAGTCGATTGACTGGTGAGGTAAGGCTCAAAGTCATTGTCATGGACCGTCTCCTTCTGATGCAGTGAACCATTTTGCACTGCAACAAAAGAAAATTGACATTAATGTACATTTAAATACACATGTTCACTGTTTGAAGACAGAGATAGCAATAGCTGTTTTAGTTATAAAGTTGAGTTTGAAATGATCGACTTAGTAGTCATGGTTTAAAACAAAATAAAATGCATATTTAACTTGCTCAGCTACAACACAGTACACAATAGATTTAAGGATAACTCCATTTAAAGATGTATTGATATCCATCTATCCAATGACGTAATCTCTCTCTGTCCACCTTGTGTGTGCATGTGTTCTTCCCTAAACGTTCTTTAAATGATCAGTGAGCCATGTGAAGCCGAGCCTCTCCTGGAGGTGAATCAGCCCGTGGCGTGCTGCCAGCGAGGCGTGAGTCAAGACCTGCCTGTCACTCCGCCTCCTTCACCGACTGCAGTAAATCAAAGTTGACTAGAACGTCATAAAAAAAAAATCCAATTACAAGGCCATAACAACAGCGTTGCCACCGCTAATGTTGCGGAGGAACTGACAACAATGAATTTCCAGTAAATCATTATGCAAAAACATTCTGGATCTCTGATTTATGTTAACATTTTCTTGCACAATATCTCTAGAGATTAAAGGTGGCTATAAAACTTTGCAGTTTGCCCCCTCACAAAGGATTCTGTGGTCAGATTTACTGTGGTCAGACACTAAAGCATGAACAAAACATCCATGGAAGCTTCACAAACCAGTTAATACTGTCTGCTACGTATGTTTGAAACAGCCATATTTCTTTAGCAAAACAGAACGAAAGGACTTTGCCTTTGTTTCCTCTTCCGTTGGCAAGGAGAGCTCCTCTTTCCTGGTTCACTGAGCACTTTGACTAATGTAGCAGCAGGAGGAGGACCATCTGATGTGCACGAACAACGGTGAACGGGGATGGAAAACAGAACCGTGCATTAAGGAATATGATTGAAATATCCTCAGAATAAGGACGGGACAGTGGCAAGGTGGATTATGCTGGGATTGAATTTTCTCCCAGATCCCAAGCAGACTACAATCTCTCTTTTACTCACAACTTTCTCTCAACCAGACCACAGAATGTCAGGATAGGGAACCTGACATCAACAACCACCATCCTGAACACTGGTGCACCGCAGGGCTGTGTGCTCAGCCCGGCCCTCTTCACCCAGGACTGCTCCCCCACCTATTCCTCCAACACAATAGTGAAGTTTGCTGACGACACCACTGTGGTGGGACTCATCTCCAACAACGACGAGACACACTACAGAAGGAGGTCCAACATCTGGCTGAGTGGTGCTCGGACAACAACCTGGTCCTGAACACCACCAAGACCAAAGAAGTCATAGTGGACTTCAGGAGATCCAGGAAGACCACACCCTCTCCACTCTACATAAGTGGGGAGGAGGTGGAGAGGGTGGACGGCATCAAATGCCTGGGGCTCCACATTAATAAAGACGTCACTTGGTCCCTGAACACATCACACCTGGTGAAGAAAGCCCAGCAGAGGCTCTTCTTCCTGAGGAAGCTAAAACAAGCTGGCCTGCCCCCTGCACTTCTGGTTAACTTCTACAGAAGTGTGATTGAAAGCATCCTCTGTCAGTGCTTTACTGTGTGGTATGCCAGCTGGACAGCAGAGAACCGGAGGGACCTGGCCCGGGTGGTTAGAACAGCACAGAGGATTGTGGGAGTTACCCTCCCTGACCTGGACACTGTGTATGCTGGCCGCAGAAGAAGGCCAGCAACATCTGCACAGACACCACACACACCCACGTCACTCTCCGTTTGTTCCACTGCCATCAGGAAGAAGATTCAGGACTATCAAAACCCAGACTAACAGGCTGAGGAACAGCTTTTTCCCCAGAGCGGTTTCCTCCATCACTCCCCCACCCCCACCCAGCTCACACCGGACAGTGCTGCGGTGAAACACTTTAACAAAGCACCTTATTTACTTTAAATAAATAAGGTGATGCCTGTGTTTTATCTTGTATATATTTATTTACTGTCTTGTTTTAAATCAGAAATGTCTTGTCTTAATGTTTTTATACATTTTTTACCTGTTGTTGCTGTACTGAATGAGTCGCCAACTTAAATTCGTTGTATGTTTTTACAATGACAATAAACATCCTTATCCTTATCCTTATCCTGTCAAGGCTACAGGGGCCGAGTGTGCGTGATCCTAAAAAGACAGCTTTGGGTGTGCCAAATATGGAACTGCCAATAACATTAGAAACTGCTTCAACAGATGGCAACAACACCATGCAGGTTAAAACTGAGCATCATGGACATCTTCTCATCATGCCTACTATCAGCAAACAAAGACATAAAAGTATCATCCCACACAAGCCGCCCGTTTAATGACATGATGGATGTTGTACTCCGATGTGTCTCACAGTACTCAATTATTTGACCCCTGACCCTGATATTGTTTATGTCATACTAACTTCTTCAGAACATAAACACAATACAGTCAAAGTAACTCATCATTTGATTTAATTTGTACATGTTGTACACACTGTGGCAAGACCCAGCATCTTTCTGCATACGTGCACATATATAAATATATGTACGAATGCTTTTCTTTTCTTTGTCATGCGTTTGTTGTGTTGAAAATGGGCTACAACTGAATTTCGTTGTGCATCCCTGTATTGCATAATGACAATAAATTATCCATGAATGTGTATATTATGTTAATAAAATATTGTGTAGCCTGACAGCAGTGTGTATATCAAAGACAGTGTATGTGATGCAGATTTAGTCAGAGGAGCTATAAGCCCAGGATAAACAGGTATACACAAACAAATACAGTACAACTCACCTTTAGATGCTTGTCCCTTTGATCTCTGCACACATGTAGCATGAAAAGGAAAAACAGGAGATAAACACGGTTATTTTCAGTTGATTTGAGGGGATTTCACACTGATTGATTGCAGCTTTTTATTGTATTACTCACAACATTAAGACTACTTCCTGAACAGACGCAATGCAACATGATTACCCAACGTTGCTCACCAGTGAAAAGCTGTAGATAAATACAGTTTAGCTATAATAGTTAGTCGTTTATTTGGTCTGTAACTTTAGCTAACGCACGCACAACTTAGCTAGTTAGCTTAACGTAGCTTAGCCCTCTTTAAAATGGCTTTTATAAACGCAAATAGCGTAAATAGCAGCTTGTAACTTAGACAAAGTCACCCTAGAAACAATGCTGGTGTTCGTACCACCTTCAATATAAACACAAACTTAGAGCTTCACTGAATAAGTTAGCTTGAACCTCTTGTTATAATCATTTTAACGTTAGCTTTCACGTATTGTGCCGTTAGTGGTTAAAATAGTTGTTTTCTTCCTACTACGTTGACTCTACAGATATATAATTATAGTTAAAAGATGTGTTTACCACGGGTTTGCATGCTTAACGTATAACTTAAATGTCATTCCTGTTAAACGTCCGTTAAAAACACATTTAACCGTTTGCCGGAATGTAGCCGTTGTAGCTAATAGCTAACGTTACATGCACCCGGCTAACGTCAGCGGCTAGCTAGCTAGCTTAGCACTTCCAATGAATAGCCGTAGCCCAATATAAAAAATAACTCGCTTAACGTTAGCGGGGTTAAACTAACAATCCTACCTGAGGGTCAATGCTTGTGGCAGACATTATTCATGAAGCAGGTCTTCTCACAACAGCCGGAGCTTGTGGCTGGGTTTTTTTTTTCCAAGGCCCCGTGATTTGAGAGAAGAAAAAAAGAAAAAAAACAGCAAGTTCACACACAGCTCAGTTCCAGTTAGCTTATGTCGGCTACCTGCTTAGCTTAGCGTGTGTTGTGGAGCTAGCAGTTGTAGCTCAGCTGTGTGTGTGTGTGTGTGTGTGTGTTTTTTCCGCTGTGTGCACCAGTATCTTCAACTTCCACAGTTTAAAAGTCTATCGCCTCCGGATACTGCTGGTCCGAAAGCAGTCCAAAAATAAATGTTTATGTGTCGCCGGTGGGAAGCTTTTCTGAAGCTTATAGAATATTTCTGCACCTCCTCGGTCGCCTTTTACTTTGTCTTTATTATTCCAGACAGAGAGAGAGAGAGAGAGTGTGTGTGAGAGAGAGAGAGAGAGAGAGACAGAGAGAGAGAGTGTGTGTGTGTGTGTGTGTGAGAGAGAGTGTGTGTGTGTGGGGGGGGGAGGGGGAGAGAGAGGGAGAAGGAGAGAGAGACAGAGAGAGGGGGGGGGGGGAGAGCTCATACACTTCCCCAATGGCTGCTCTCATCCGGGCTTTGAGCTGCAGTGCACGTGGCTCCCCGCGGGGGGTGCAAAAGTTTGAAGCATCCTTCTCTGTTTGATTTTATTTGTTAATATCTGTGATTCCATTAACGTGGAAGCCCATTTCTGACACTGAGATGAATAAAATTAATATTTAATGACAAAAATGATGAAATGCTAAGTCATAATTATGAGATAAGTCATAATGATGAGATGCTATTTCAACATCGCACTAGAGCTGTTTGTGTTCTGGCCTTTTTACACGTTTCAGTAGTTATTACTCTCTGTCGCCACCAGGAGGCAGCAATGATGCACCCACAGCCCCCATACAAATCTATCAAAGGTCAAACCATGCTACTTTTTATAGATAGACTGTAAATATTTAATGAGTGTTGTGAGTATTACAATTAATAGACAAATATGTTGTGATTAATTTTTTTTGAAAAGCTTTTGACACCACAATAAATCCCACAAACAAGAATAAAAGAGACTCATTATGTTTTTAACTAATTAACCTTCATCCTTATTATTTGTCTTACAGACCTTTGTTGAGATCATTCTATTCTTGTAGGGTTATGGTTTAAAAGTTCAAGGTTGTAAGCTTTCACAATGGTATTTTTTAATAACTTTGTTGTTATGGGGCCATAGTGTTTGTTTTTCTTTCTGAAATGCTTCACGTGTTTTGTCCGAAGAGGCGGAGCGACGTTCAGGCTTTTCATCCATTCAAGGATCAATGAGCGCATAACGTTCTGGCATTCGGTGGCCTTTCTGGAAAGCCGTCTGCCGTAGGCCGCAGCGCAGGCCCCCCGCAGCTGATCAGATTATTTCAGCTGGTGTGCTGCACTCACCTTCAGTGCGCACTCCACTATGGACCGCAACGACGAGACGAGACGAAGCTGCGCGCCACAGAATGACGGATGACAGGGGAACCGCGCCGCACGTCCTCGAGGAGCCCCGGATGCGAGGGGAAGGGGAGAGACTTCGAACTTTTGAGAGCTGGTCAGCAGATGCGCCCGTCACATGTGGAGCGCTGGCCAAGGCGGGCTTCTTCTTCCTGGGCCCCGGGGATAAGGTCCAGTGCTTCTGCTGCGGGGGGATTTTAAGATGCTGGGTGCGCGGGGACAGCCCCGCCGTGGAGCACGAGAGGCATTTCCCCACTTGCGGCTTCACACTGGGCCGAGCCGTGGGGAACATCCCGCTCCAAGTCGGATCCTCCGACTCCGTGGACGGTCAGCTGTTGAGTCAGCTCCAGAGGATGACTATGGATGACCAGGGGACCGCCGGGCAAGCGGTCTACCCGGAGATGGAGGCGGAGGACTCCCGGCTCACCACGTTCCACAATTGGCCCACCGAGGCCTCGGTCCAGCCAGATATTCTCGCACGAGCAGGATTTTTCTACACAGGTGCTCATTGTCTCCTACATCCTCCTTCTTTAATACCTTAATATAGCAACATTCGAGTGATAATACTATTTCTGTCAGTTGTTCAGCACTGACCCCGGTCACTGCTGGAGTGACCTCTCTTTGTGAGAGAGTTCATGGGACAATTGTCCTGCTGAGTCATGGTGTTGTGGACAGAACAACCTGGACAACGCTGGGGCTGCTAGAGAAGTAGAGTTCAACAGCTTCAATACAGAGTCAAAAAACGAGTGCAACATAATGTGATAATACAATATTTAAATACATTTTTGTGTCAGAGAGGAGGTTGGTTCAGCTTTAGTGTCATTATCGCAGGTTTTTAGTTTGTGCACGATATTGATTCCTTTTACAGTTTGATCTATGAAGTGATTTATTTTCTTATTTTATTTCGGACATAGGGAGAATAATGAGATGTTACAACTGAGTTTCTGTAAAAAGACTCTCATGGCTCAATATAACGAATCACAAATGTGCCTCAGAGGGCTTTTACATTCTGTACAATTTACAACATCGCATCAGAAAAGGAAAAAATAAAAACCTTTAACATGAAGAAACAAAAAGAAGAAACTTCAGGGAAACCAACAAAAGAAGGATGTCTCTCCCAGGATGGACAGAAGTGTAACAAATGTCAAGTTCACAGAATGAGCAGAAAATAATCAATATGAGAGAAATATGAGAGTATAAGCACCAATAATAGCAGAAATAATAACAGAAAAAGTGTGTAAGCATAACAATAGTCCTGCTCATCCTGACAGGTCACGGCGACAACGTCAAATGCTTCCACTGCGATGGAGGTCTGAGGAACTGGGAGCCGGGAGACGACCCCTGGCAGGAGCACGCCAAGTGGTTTCCACGGTAAGAGCAGGACTTGTTCCAACACATACAAAAAGTTCGTGTGTTTTTTGTGTTCAGCATTCACGCTTTAGAAGATTTGTAAGACGGAGTCTTTGTGTTTCTCAGATGTGAGTTTTTGATCCAGGAGAGAGGGCAGGATTACATCAGCAACATACAGGACTCTCACTTCCATCTGGGGGACACTGTGGTGAGAACGTTCACTCCTCTAACAGCAGCCGCTATAATCACACATTGATGCATGATGATTGATAAATGACAGTTTGTTTTTCCAGGGCGGATCACAGACCTCCACAGGCAGAGACATCGGATCCAGAAATGGTAAGTCACATAAACAGAAACAAGGCAGGGAATAAGAAACCTTTATTACCATAGACCTGGATTTGATGCCAGAAATGATCTCCGTGCATCCTGCACGAAGTGTCAACATCCTCTCTAGTTGTTCACACAACAGGGGAGAAGGTGGGAGTGTCACTGCAGTTCGTGCAAATGGAGGCAAAGAAAAGCTGCAACCAGTTTATTCACTTATTCTCAGATCGACGTGGTGAGAACACCTACAATCTCAAATTAGACTCTCTGGAAGAAAAGCAGGTCCGTTATTGTTCCTCTGGGAGGCGGCTGAGAATCAAAATAGCTGCATGTTCAATTAGCTGAGCTCATGTTTGCTAGAGGATTGCAGTAATTAGGCGGTGCTATGGAAACCATTTGTTGCACACGGTTGCAGGGCAATTATTCCATACAATGAAGGACTTACAATTATAATCCATTTTAGCAGAATACACTGACAAATAAAAGTTAAGCTGAACACATTTATTCCTCATAGTTAACGTAACATCTCATGGATGTGTAGTTATTCTGGTCGCTGGTCTCGTCCTCCTCACTTCTTCCTCCCCTCTTCCTCCCCTCTCATCTCCCAGATGTGGTCGGCGGTCTGGGAGCGTCGTCGGCCATGCTTTCTCCCGTGGTGCAGACGGTGCTGCAGATGGGCTTCGAGGCCGGCCTGGTGGAGAGTCTGGTCCAGACCAAGTACCTTCTGACGGGTCAGCACTACACCTCTGTGTCGGACCTGGTCACCGACGTGCTGCAGGCGGAGCAGCAGGACAGACAGAGGGGGTCACAGAGCAGAGGTAAGGACTGAAGTACTGTACTTACGTACATTCATTGTGGTACTTTTTCCAGGCTGTTTTCATACAGCATCAGTAGCTATACCTACAAAACAATGTATGAGCTGTAATTCATATATATATCCCACAAAATACATTTGTATGTAATCCAGGTAATCATGAACCAGGAAGTGTAAGACCAGCTGTTTGTGTCCCGCGTGAAACGAGAAGTCAGCGTTGATTTATTTATGCTGTACTTCAGTAACGTCACCTCCGTAGTTATTTTAACCCAAACTACAATAAACCCAAATAAGCCGTGTTGTTGCCTAAACCTAACTAAGTTTTTTCCTGTCTGAATATTTTGAAACGCACAAAAAATGAGGAGTAACATTTGTTGTAAGTTATCATACGAACCGTTGTGTATAAGGTTATAAACTGTTTGGTTGGGGATCTTTGTCATGTTTCACATGTCTATGAGTTGTTAGCAGTTAAAAGTACTTTTAATTGTGATACTCTAAAGGAACCGTGTGCAGAATGTAGGGGGATCTATTTGGGGAAATGGAATATAATCTTTTCTTTAAGTGTAGAATCCCGTGAAAAAAGGAATGTATGTGTTTTCGTTACCTCAGAATGAGTCATTTAAATCTACATATTAAGCCCACGCCATGTTTCTACAGTAGCTCTGAATGGACAAAGCACTGGCTCTAGACAGGGGCCATTCACGTTTTCTTTTATTGCCGCGTCGGCCATCGTAGTTCTCCTACATGCTCGGCAACGGGAGAAGTTTCAGTCGTTTGTAATCTGCAACCTCACCAATAGGCGGCGCCAAATCCTGCACACTGCACCTTTAAGTACATTTTGCTAACGATTCGTTTTAAATACAGGTCTCCAGTTTGTAATAAGAGTACAATAAGAGTTTGTACTAGTAAGTATTTAATACCAACTAGAGGTATTAATGATCAGCATGCTGAATACTGTCATTTTCCACGCTAACCTCTTCAAGAATAATCTGCCAATTAATTGTTTTTTGACAATTTGACATGAGAAAATAATATGAGCACATGGTAATAACCCAAATATCAATGCTTTAGTATATAATAATATATTTGACTGTCTTGTGTGTCCTACAGAGCCAGACACGAGGCAGGGCTCCAGCGCTGCGAATGTGAGGACACAAACACCCATCAGAGAGAAAGGTCAGAGGTCAACCCCTATGCACTTTACAGGGGGAAAAAATGATTTACAATCAATACCACCATTGAGTTGCTGACATGCGATTGCTCTATCCTGCAGACTCAACACTCTTGAAACTCAAAATGATTTTGTCTCTCGTTTGCGGTTTTCTCCGACAGCGAAGGACCCGAGCCCCGAGGAGCTGCTGCGGCAGCTGCAGGAGGAGAGGACCTGCAAAGTGTGCATGGACAAACTGGTGTCCATCGTCTTCATCCCCTGCGGTCACCTGGTGGTGTGTGGCGATTGCGCCGCCAGCCTGCGTCACTGCCCCATCTGCAGAGCCATCATCAGAGGCAGCGTTCGTGCTTTCATGTCCTGAGGCTGCAGTGAGAACAGGTGTCGCATTGCACGAGTGGCCTTGAGTTTCTTTCCTCTGCTCTCTCATTTGACCTTGTACTGATAAGAAAACGAAATAAAGAGTAATTGCTGCTTGCTCGTTACAGCTGACAGATCGTTTTCTGTCGTGAACATTTAAAGCTGTTCGATATGTGTTTTTGTTTTACACGCACAAACACGTCTACTGAATGTCACACAATATCCTTAAAAGAGCACATTCTTTTATTAACAGACAGCTATTTACATGAACACAAAGCACAGTTCTGGATAAATATGATTACACACAATCAGGTCACATTGAGGCAACACAGGACACAAAATAGAAGAGAGAGGTACGGGAAGAAAAAAAGACCTTTTCCACTTTCTATACAAAGAAAAAGAATTATCTATAAACAGGTGGAATGTTTTTTAGTGGAAACTAGCACACAAACACTAAATCCAGTCACCAAAGGGGGGGGGGGGGGGGGGGGGGGGGGGGGGGGGGGGGGGGGGCTGTATTGCACTGAGAGGAAGACTAGTTTACATAGTAGCATTTACTACTAATACTGATTATGTTACAATATGAGGTGCTCTGTGTTTCTACAAACCCACACACCTGTGAGCCTCCACTCTTAGAAATGAAGGGTGCTAACTAGAACCATAAAGGGTTCTTCGGCTTGTCCTCATACGATCAACGGGGTTCTACCTAGAACCCAACGTCGTAGGGTTATACCTAGGACTGGGCGATACGGAGAAAATCTAATATCACAATATTTCAGGCTAAAATCTGGTATCGATATTGCGACGATATTGTAGAGTTGACCATTGGTGCTTTTACAAAATATTTACACAATGAGATATTTGATAATCTTCAGTCATGTGGATATTATGACTAAGTGACTAAAGGCAATCAATAGAACATCTAGAACAGTCTGGTCTCAGAACATTACATTATTCTAATGCAGCCTTTAAAACACACAAACACTTGTGCAACATCACAATATCCAACATCTAAGATATCTATTCTCATATCACAATATCAATATTCTATTGACATGGCCCAGCCCTACCTAGAACCACCTGTGAAAAGTTACACCCAGAACCCACTTATGAGAGGTTTTACAGAGAACCCTTCTTTGGTGTAATGGTTTCATCCAGAACCCTCTCTGGAGGTTCTATCCAGAACATTTCTACCTTCTAAGGATGCTAACAAGAACCCACGGGGTTCTACCGGGAACCCTTTTCTATTCCAAGATTATCTTTAACTCACCCGGGGGTTTCTACCGAGAACCCTTTTAATATTCTAAGGGTTTTATCTAGAACCCATCCAGGTTGTTCCACTGAGAACACTTTTATAAACCAAGTGTTTCTTCTAGAACCCTGAAGGGTCGGGGTTCATGTGGTGCAACTCACAGCATTCACTGTTCACAATCGTTTTTGAGGGTGGGGTTCTCGATTGTGGCCGTTCTCTTTTAACACCCATGCTTTGACCAATCCTTGAAGAACTCTTCCTTCCACAGAGGGGTCTTAATGGAACCCGTAGTCTCACAAAGAAGCCTTGACAAACCCTTTCTTTATGATTCTGGGTAGAACCTCAACCCTTTATGAAGAACCCATTTGGAACCCGTATTTCTAAGAGTGAACCAGGGGTGTGTGTAAACTTTAAATCATAAAAAAACATAGATAAGACATTAAATTATTGCATCTTGCCAATAGAGAAGTGACCGATCCAATGAAAAGGGGTCGCTCTCATCGTTGTGAAATTAGCCGACAGAAGCGGTCTGATGATTTTAACAGTTCGTTGACTTTCTATCCGGCAGTGAAGAACATCTGACACCACGGAGGAATCTGACACACAGCAGGATATTTTTAGTTGCTGACGATAAAAAGGACTGAGAACAGAAGGAAGTTCTTTGTTCACAACTCTTTTGATTCCCCAAAAAAATCCATCTTGGCAGACCATTTCAAACTCAGCTTGTAATCAGACGAGTAGCGTACGGAGAATGTTCTGGATTCAAATGTAAATGGATAAAAAATGAACTTGACCCGAATGATAAAGAAAAGAACTGAAACAAGAGCAAAGCACAGATTCATCCTACATGATAATTACTTTGAAGCCCAGTCTATTATAATTATAAAGATACTTATAAATGCATTGTAATCGGCTTATCACACTGTATACTTATAGCTATAAACACAACAAACATTCCTCGTGTTTTATAATAATAATAACACATTTTACAGCTTTTTATAATTACTTTTAAGTCCATGTGTCATAATACTTCAGAATCACTCAATGATCGTTTTTGTTCAAACATCATAGTGTTTTTTAATTCCCATAATTGTCTTTTTAAAATGCATTATAATTACTGTCATAATGCATTATAATGTGATTGCAATACGTTACGTTAAGTGGTCATTGTCTGATTTAAGTAAAATGAGAAAATACATTTTATTGCATAGATTTAATGATATTTATTCACTTTACTTAAAGCAAACAATAACCACTTGAAGTAACTTATTATAATCGCATTATTATGCATTGTTACAGTGATTACAATGTATTATAAAAACGATTATAATGTATTATAACTATGGAAATTATAAGAGAGTGACTAATAATTATGAAGTGTTATGATATTTGACCTTAAGAGTCATTATAAATATTTTGAAATGTGTTTTGATTATCGTTATAAAGCATTGTGAAAATGACGAGTGCTTATAACTATAATAATATTGTGCTATAAGCAGATTATAACACATTATAACTTTGTTTATAATGCATTACAGACACCAGAGAAAGTGTTGTCGAACATACTTGTTGAAAGGTTTACTGTGTAGCAGACAAAAAGGTAGTTTTAAGACAAATCGTGGATGTTTTTACCCTGAAGCAGAAACTCGGTCGCCTTGCAACTTGCACATGAACCCTCTGAACACCAGAGAGCAGTAGTGATGCACACAACCAGTGAGGCAACAGAGGATCTGACTTTGAAATATCTGACATTAACAAAAGAGAAAAAGTGCTACTTATCATCAGTATAGATAAGACCCACGTGTGCTCGCCTAAATACAACATGTGTCAAACAAATCTGAGTAAGAAACTACACAGTAGAAGCTTTTCAGTCACTGTTTAACCAGCTCATATACAGACACTTGAAGACACCCGTTTTGTCTTTCCTAAACATGTTATACACACTATAACAATATAAACCCTGTAAAAAAAAAACATGCTCTAAAACAATCACAACTGAGACGATCACCACCGTTGGACTGACAGGAGACTCAGCTGGAGGCCATGCTGCTTCCACACTGAAGCCAGCTGCAGCTCAACGTCGTCGCTTTATGCAACGTGAACGGGGAAAAACGGTCGCTATTGTTTTTTTAGTTTTTTTACTTGAAGTTAAAAATACGCCGCGTAACCTTTGCTTGAGCGTGTAATGATGAAGCAGCCCGACATGTCAGCAGTTAGAGGAGGAACAACAAAGCAAAGTCTTCTAACACCTGACACTTCAGAACCGACAATAAGACTCCCCAAATAAAAAAAGTAAGACTCATGCCGTCTGAACTCCTCTTACTCGCCAACATTTCAAACTCTAAATCCCAAATCCCTCCTGTTGTTTCATTATTTACATTTTCTATTTTTTGACGGATGCCCCCGTAGGTTTGGTGCTTTTTTTTTGTTCCCTTCCCTCCCCTCTACCTCCCCTCTACCTCCCCCTGCCTCTCTTCCTGCTTTGCTTCTGTATTTATGCACACAGATCCTGGCCTAAAGTAAACAGGCGGCGCACAATAGCTCATTCCACAGGCTCCACTGTAATTCAGCCCTCCGGCCGAGATCTGAGCCAAAACCAGCAATAACACGCTAAATCACCGAGTCCTCTAAGACACGGCACCGCAAGAGTGGGAACGCTGGGCCGTCCCCGATTACACGCACACACACACACACACACGTTTGTCTATACGCTGTACATGTTCTGTACAGTCTTGGGGAGTATGAGACCAGTATGGGCAGGTCACAGCAATGGAACCTCAGCAGAGAACTCAAAGAAAAAGACAATATGAGGCTTTGTTGAACTGTAACCCCCCCCCCCCCCCCCCCACCCCCTTTTTCCAGGAACCCGTCACCGCTCCCTGGAAAACAATGGGCCTTAACTGAGAAAGTGTTGGTTTTCTGGGCAGCACACCAGTAAACAGCGTACTGAAATCAAGAATTGGAGGAATGTCTGGCGTGTCCCTCCAGTGAACTGAGGGGGGACGTTTGTGTCAAAAACAGCCATTTTGTCTTCGTGGGAAAATTTTGCCGTGTTGCCTCCGCCGCCGGACGCTTCTCTCATTTACGTAGACCTGCAGAGAACAGAAAGATGGGGAAAGAAAGAGAAGAGAGTCAGAGGATGGATCTATCCTGGTTATAACTCCCTGTAGGTTTGGGGGCAGACAGAAATGTCCTCCCTCCCATTAGAGACGGAGCTGATTAAACTGTCAAGAAGCTCATCAAATATTCATTTCATATTGGCAGAGAGTTACGACATGACTTCCCAGACTTATTGTTATCAACTCCTCTGCACAACTTAATTGATTCATCCAATTTTAGACAGGTTTGTGTGTTTTGCTCCATGTGCTTCTATCAGGTACTGCCTGCGGCGTGGGACACACACACACACACACACACACACACACACACACACACACACACAACCGTGTCATGAGAGGCCTCCATTTTCATGGAGCATGTTCCAGAGAGACGTTCACACCCCAGACACGACTCAAGGCTCCAGATACTGAGCTAGAAGCCGTCACGTTTCTGGTCACTGTTGTTTTGTGACCGCCGGCATCCTGATTAAAAATACTAAAAGAAGCTCTGGAACAAGCGAGTAAGTGGATCATTGAAACAGTTACATGTTAGGGCTGGGTTATACCGCAAAAAATTGACAAATAAAAAAGGTATTTTCTCATTTAATTCAATTTAATTCAATTGTATCTGTAGAGCCCAATACCTCAACATCATCTGTCCTTGGACTCTCGCGTAGGAAAAGTAAAAACTTCCCAAAATAAAACTTTTAACGGGCAACATGAGAAGGATCCTCTATCAGGACGGACAGACGTGTCATAGATGTGTAGAGAACGAACAACATACTAAAAGTACAACATAGTCAATCCGTGTGATATAAATGATACATTTAGAGAGTATAACAGCAATAGTAGCAGAAGTAATAATAGAAAAATTATGATAACAAAAGCAGTAAAAGTAGCAGTAATAGTAGAAACGTGACTAATAATATAGTAATATATATAATAGTAATGATTAAGAACTGCAGTGCAAAATGAACAGATTATCTGAGGAATGTGAGTCAGTATTTGCTTGTTATTATAAGACGACAATTGTGTGTCACGATGTCTCAGGATCTGATTTCATCATGATACCATTTCTTTGATAAATGATCATATTGACTGATCACCCAGCCCTCATTACATGTAGGTAACTAATAGTACAGCCCAGAGTGCAGATGACCACAAAAGGAAACAGACAACGGCTCTTAGAAAACACCCAGGAACATAAAACACACACATGTTGGCGTGACACATGTTCATACTTACAGGTACATGGGCTTTAAGAGGAGATGAGATGGTTTCTCATTGACATGGTAGAGAGGGAATGGGTCAAATCCACCAATAAAATCGACTGAAAACAAAGGATTAAACACATAAATCATGGAGAAAATCAAAAGACAGACAATAAGAGAACAAGACGCTGATATTAAAAAGACAAACAATGATAAAAACAAACAGTAGAATGAGAAACAAAATGGAAACTAAAGACGCAGCGGGGACGGATGTAAAGCAGGGATGTTGAAAGGTACGTTTTTTTACTTTTCAAAGAGTCCACACAAACCCCCGTGTATCTGCAGGCAGAGCTCGGGGACAGGTGAAAGCTGGCCACCTGTCAAAATAGCCAAAGCCTTCTTTCTTTCTTTTTTTCTTTTTATCGCTCAGAAACAGAGGTGACTTTCAGCCACGAGGACCGAATGCTCAACCCATCTCTCACTTAAGAGTTGCAGTGCGGTGTGCAGATGAGCACACCAGCGTAGAAAGAGACAGGGGGAGACGCTGGCGACAACAGTGATTGTGGCTAATTTTTGTGCAGATGCAGAGAGAGAGAGAGAGAGAGAGAGAGAGAGAGAGAGAGAGAGAGAGATGTTTGTGAGACGAAGGGGAAAGGCTCGCGGCTCTAGAGGGGGACACAAAGGCTGAGAGAGAGAGAGAGAGAGAGAGAGAGAGAGAGAGACAGAGAGAGCGAGAGAGAGAAGGGGGAGGACGGGGGTCTGACTGACAGGGGGCCAAAGAGATTAGAGAAAGAGGCCAGCAATGTCCAAGCGCTGGGAACATCGTGAAGGGAGAGGAAAAGGGAAAAAGTGAGCCTGAGTCAGTGGAAAAGAAATAAAAGGCACCAAAACAATTAGCGGATGCTAGTTTAAGAGGAAAAAAAAATCTGTTACTACAGACATGGAAAGTACTGTAAGGCCAAATCAGTTGCATCCTGATAAGAGGACGCAGAGGGGGTCTGCTGAATACTGATATGTAGGCAGGATGAGTGCAGAGCGCCACAGGGTGCGGTGGTGGTGGTGGTGGTGGTGGTGGTGGGGGGGGACGTCCCTTTCCTGTGACCCTGCCCTGGTTTCCTGGGATTCTCCGCTTCATTTTTCCACCAGGGACACATTCCCTGCCACAACGAGCTGTGCTGAGGACCACAGTTAGACGATAATGACGGTTGCCATTTTTAGACAGCTCTTGGGGACGCCGGTACATCTGTCAGTCTGTCAGTGCAACACTTTGGTTTTTAATGGTTATTAATTTAACCTTTACTTATATATAGGTATTGGTCGAGATGGCAGCGTCCATAAAAAAACACAGATAACTTTAATTACCGCCTCGCTGTTGTATGCCTCTCACTTCATTCACTTCTTCACCTTGCTTTGTCTACGTAGCCGCGTGTGCCTTTTAGCGCATGTTTGTGCATGTTAGCGCGCCCCGCTACCTAGCTCACGGTCTGCACTTTGCACCGCTCTCATACGGCGGTTACAGCCGACGACGCCGGCCTGACCGACAGCACCGTCAGCGAGGTGTCCTCTGGTTCCCTCTCAGGTAAACACTGTTAGCTCCGTCAGCAGACTGCTTGTGTTGAACCACAGATTATGGTGGATTATGCCCTTAGAGTTTTCTGGTGAGAGGGACGTCCGGATTACTCTGAGTCTGCTGCGATCTGTTAATGCCACTGTTTTTCATTAACATTGTTTTGTACTACACTATTTTTCATAGTTTTTTTTCCTAATCTCGCAAATTTGTGAGTTTTTCTTGTAAATTTGCCACGTTAATCTCAGAGAATATCAGAGTTTTTTTCCTCATAAATTTACCTTTAATCTTGGAAATTCAGAGTTTCTCATAATATTATCTTCTCTGGCTCCATAATCTTTTTTTTTTTTAACCTACAATGGCCCTAATAAGCCGTCGTGGTAAACGTCAAACAACACTTTGAAAATAAATGTAAAAACCTGCTTTGATGAAATGTTGGAACGCTGCAAGCTCAAATCGGCTGTTCATTGCTTTTCTGATGTTTTGGCATTTCTGTGTGGATGGCACGCTTTTAAAAAACGAGATCAGAAAACACCAACATGAATGATGGAAAACATTCAACATGAAACGGTGCATTAGATGTCCTCTGTAGTGTAGACGGCGGCCTTGGAAACACATATCCGAGCAGAAGGAGCGAGCGGATTTTCACTCATGTGGACACACTCGAGAAATGAAAGGTATGTAGGTCAACAGCGAAGGCATCTATGTGCTGCCCCGAAACAAGCAGGGAGTAATGTACGATTATGTTCAAGTGGAAATCAGGACCTGAGCCGAACCAGGAGAGAAGCTGACAATCACTTCATATGTGTGTGTGTGTGTGTGTGTGTGTGTGTGTGTGTGTGTGTGTGTGAAGGGCTGGCGAGCTCACAGTGAAATGAAAACACAGGCACAGAGATAAAGGGGGAAAGACCAGTCGGGAAAAACAGGGTTTGTGAGTGTGGGGAAGATCAAGATGTTTTCTCACATGAACAATGTTTTCTCCTTCTTGTTTGTTTTAGGCGGGGTGTCTGAGTCTCAGTAGAGCGTGCAGGAGGCAGGACATGACGCAGAACACAGCATGATCAAGTAGCCTGTCCGAAAGTTGTTCAGAAGCAACAGATTCTCTTGAATTTGTCTGACGTTTCGGCGTCGGCCCTTAGCGACGGGAGTTCACAAATCTCTCCACAGTTGGACATTTTCGTTGGCGTCTTCGCGTAAACGACCCGTCTTCTTGCGTCTCGGATGTTTGTTTTTCTTTACGAAGACCTGCAAGATCATGCAGTATGCTTTAGGGCGGGGCTACCTTGTGATTGACAGGTCGCTACCACGGCGTTGTCCGGTCTGGTAGATTTCGTCTTCAAACTTTAAACCTTTGAAAGTGTGTTTTCGCTTGATGAAAGTTAATTGTAACCATTTTTGATGTCTAAAAATATTTAATTCTACGCGCCACCTTCTTCTGGTTGCACGAAACCAAGATGGCGACGACCAAAATGTCAAACTTGAGGTTTCAAACCTCGAGTCCACAAACCAATGAGTGACGTCAGGGTGACTACGTCCACTTCCTGTATACAGTCTGTGGTTCAGGGTGTGAATGAGGCTAAAGACAGAGATAAAGGGCAAGAATTGTTCTCTCTCTCTCTCTCTGTCTCTCTCTCTCACACACACACACACACACACACACACACACACACACACACACACAC